>NW_027526184.1:0-156159 GCF_052094955.1 Ictidomys tridecemlineatus
TGAAGGAATTGGTGACATTTTGCTAATAAAACCCACTCACATCACAAGTACTTTTCCCTGTGTCAATTTCTTCTACCTCACTAAAGGACGCGCTGTGCATCCCTGTGTGGTCTCCAGGAGTGTGCTCTCTCGTATCATTGGGTGAGACCTGATTTTTAATGTGTCAGGAAGGCAGGGAGCTGGCTGACATTGAGGTGGTGTTTGACATGAGCCCTAGTGTCGATAGTTACATAACAGAGAAATTGACAGATGCAGCAAATCAGGACTGTCCCTCACATTCAACACTTAACACAAGACCTCTGCCCTCCTTCAAGAACCCAGGTGTAGGGGGGTAGAACTCTATTCTAAAACAGTCATGGGCCACCTGACATTTCAGTCAACGAGGGGTCACACTGAGAATGGTGGTCCATAAGATCATACCACACGGTGACATCACAACCGTCTTAGGTTGTGTAAGCACACACCAGGATGACTGCACAACAAAATCACCTACAAGACATTTGTCAGAATGTGTCTCTGGCATTCAGTGATGCATGACTGTACCCAAATAAAATTTTAAAAATCTACTTAAAAACTCAGTCGACACCCCCCAATATCCACCTAGATTTTTTCCCCTAGAGAAACTTGTATTTTCCTTCCAACCATCACAATGTATCTGTAATTTCAATGTTTTTCAAATCATATCACTACACAGCTTTTTCTATGTCCCTACAAGGCTTTCATTACCATTTTAATACCAGTTCTCTTCCTTGCTCATTTTTCATTCCCGTGAATATTTCAGTGCTGATAGAATTTTTCTTTTCTTTTTTTTTTTATTTTATAAGTGATACATCATCTGATTCTTGTAGCAAGATTCAAGCAATCCAGAGTGTACAGACTCTGCTACACTCCCTCCCCCCAGTCCTGCCCCCTACTGTCCCTACTCAGGGGACATCCCCACACATTCTTTGTGCTTCTGTCCATGCACATTACGTACATACTCAACCAAAGACATTTGGGGAAACAGTTACATGATTGGAACCATTCTACACAAATAATAGTGTATGATATTTTATGTAGATATTTTATATAATACAGGTCAATGAACTCTGATTTTGCTTATAATTGATTATTTTAAGTCAAGACGTTGTATTCCAAAATTTATTTCATCTTATGCTGAAATAAATTCAAGGACAGTATATTTTACCTTATGTTGCCAAAATAATTTAGAAAAAAACAAACAACCTATGGATGCCTTGTTCCCCAAATATATATTGAATATAATCTAAAAATTAAATGAAGAAATACTGGTAGGTTTTGGTTTTAGCTGCAAATTAAAGGGCAACTTTTCATGTTTGTCCTTGACATTTTCTTCTGTTGATATAGTTCTCTTATCCTTCACTTATTTTTTTTTCAATTGAACTGTTTTACCTTTCATTATTTATTTATAGCAGCACTTTCTGTTTACCAGCATTTCATGTTTTCAATAAATTGCAAATAGTTCCTACCAATCAGTCGTTTGTCTTTGAACTTTACTTATCATCTATTTTTACTATACATACTTTTAAATTCTCTTGTGGCTAAGTCTGACCATCTTTCCCTTATGATATCTATGATTAGTGCTGACGGTGGGTTTATATGCAAGCTTCCATCTCACACACACATAGTCTTTTTCATTTCTGGGGCAGATGTCACTCCTTCATCACTCTGTTTGGCTGTTCTCTCCCGGCAGTGATGCGGGGTCTGAAGTCCCTCCATTAGCATCTCTGTTGTCCCACAAGCCTTCACTTCAGAAGGAGAATGGGAAACCAAATGGTTGGTTCTGCTCAGAAGTCAGCAGAAACCAGACTATAAATGGCCACATCATTACTTTCCACCAACCAGAACTCACCCACATCTTCCCATCCAGATAAAGGGAGGAGCAAGCGTGCCTAGGAGAAACAGAATAATTTGGTGACCCCTTGCCTGTCTCTGTCAGAGCATCCAGCTTTATTTCTTGCTTGGGAAGTTCTTCCTCATCTTCAAAGGGCAAAAATGTGGCTCTTATCTTCCCGGCAACTATGTTTACAGATGGTTTCCCCGTCTTTAAACTGTTTGGTGTTTATTCCTGAGAATATAGTAGGGGTCTCAGTGGAAAACCACTTATCCCAAAACCGTGTCCTGCTATTTTTACATACCTTTAAATTAACAGAATTTATATATAAATAATATATAAGTTATATATTATATATATATATATATATATATATATATATATATTATATATATATATATATATATATATATAAATTATTCTGTTTATAGACTCTCTTTTGTTGGGCTGTGCAAGTTCATTTTATTTATTTTTTTAATTAAGTTTGTATTTGTTTTAATTATTTATACATGACAGTAGAATGCACTTATATTTGTTGAGATATCATACATAGATGGGATAGAATTTCTCATTTTTCTGAGTATACATATTGTAGAATCATATTGGTCATATAATATTCTTGGTTCATATTTTTTTTCTTTTCAATGCTCAGAACATGCTATCTTAGATGTTTTCTATCAGGCTGAGAAAGCACTTTCCTATTAGTTTTCTGAAAGATGTTTTAAAAATCCCTTTATGTTTATATATATATTTATTTCTGAATTTTCATTCCTTTTTGTAAAACTGGATTTTTTTTTTCTGGTACAATTCCATAAATATAGAACTTCTTAGAACACATATTTCAGGTTACTGGAGTCAAAGACCTTCAGCATTTTTTCCATTAGAAACAGTCTTTTTTGTTGTTGTTTTATATTTAAGTGGTGTTTTTGTTCAATATAAATTCTGAGTTATTTTATTTTCTTTGAGAACTTTAAGAATATTGTTCCATTGTCTTTGACCTGCACTGTTTTTTAATGAAATTAGCTGTTGATTAGCTTCTTTCTCTATACTTAATATGTCCATTTTCTGTGAATTCTGTCCATATTTCTCTACAAATTTTCTTTTTAGCTTGGCAAGATGTATCCTGAATGGGGTTTGCTGGCTTCTTGTGTCCTTGGATTGACATTTCAACTTTGGAAAATTATCAGCCACTACCTCTTGAAGAGAAGAAAGGACAGGGGCTGGGGTGGTAGCTTGAAATGTTTCCTTTCTTTCACTTGGTTCATGGTTGTCCCTCTGGAGCTTTAGGCTGGATTGCTGGTCATTGCTCTGACATCTGTGATGATGACCTCCTTTCCTCCGTGCTCTACCAAAGATGAGATTTATTCCATTGTATTTCTTCACAAACTCAACTCTAAGTGCCTTTGTAGACTATCTGTTTTACTTACTTTAGTGTACAAATGAAGATTTCTAGTGACTATACCCTCAGTAGAAATAAAAAATATACTTTTGGCAAACATCTGTAAATAAAAATCATGGATTTTTAAAGTTATGCTAGTGTTCAATAAAAATTAAAGTATAGGATGAAATAAGTTTATAAAGGTAATTATTTTGAATATCCAATAAACATTTTTCAAGTTATCAGCTCTTACCAGTTCAAAGATTAAATTTTAATTTAGAATAATGATATTAGGAAAAAAGAGAAGGAAAATGTGGATTTTGAAAACAATCTACTATAACTATTACTCTCAGTTTTTTTTTTTAAGAGAATGAACACTTTGGTATCATTTCCAGATTTCTACAAGATGCTCAGGTCATACTTGGAATACTATGTTACAGTCTATGCTGAGTGGGAAGTTGTTTCCAGGTAGTTTCAAATATTTGGGTTTTAGATTGAGATGAAGGATCCTAACATTTCCAATTGAATCCTTAAGGAAATATCAGGACTCACTCAGGCAACTTTCAAAAGTCTAGAATATAGGGGATTATGTTGGCTGGAGTTTTGGCTGGGCTGCGCCCCCTCCAAAGGCCCCAGGGAACAATTTATTCCCTGTCTCTTTGGTTTCTGATGGCTCCAAGTGTTTCTTGCCATATGACTGCATCACTTCAATACTTATGGTCATACTGCCTTCAGCTCTTTAAGAGTTTTTCCTCTGTGTCTCTTATAAGGACACTCATCATTAAATTGGGACCCATTCAAATAACCCAGAATGATCTCATCCAATACCTTTTACTTAATTACAGCCTTAACTTAAACTGAAAAGGGTTTGCCAAGACCTTCTTTCCAGTAAGGTAGCATGCACAGGTTCAGGTAATTGAGATTTAGACAGGGACTTATCTTTTTTTTTTTTTTTTTGTCAGGGATATGATGTAAACCACTGTAGCCTCATAGTGTCTTTTTCCATAGGGGGCTCAAGACGACTGAAATGCATCCAGTGAGGATGAAGGACTGCCCAACCCAGGGTCATAACAACTCATTCTATTTCCCCTTTACTCCATGAAGGGCCCTTTGCAATCCAGAATTTCACTTTTCCTCTTCTAATTACCTAAAAAGAAAGTACCTAAGTATATCAAATAAAACAAACAGATTCTGATGTTATGCAAGGGAAGAGTGGAATAGATAGGAAATAAAGAAGCAGAACAAAAACAAGAGGGACAGCCACATTTTTAATCAGAATATCAAAAATTTATGTCAAGTCTATGGGCTGGGGTTGTGGCTCAGTGGTAGAGCACTCGCCTAGCACGTGTGAGGCACTGGCAATCCTCAGCACCACATTAAAAATAAATAAATAAAAGAAAGTTATTAAAAAATTCTTTAAAAAATCATGTCAAGTCTATAGAACAAATGTATAATGAAATAAGAGAATAAATAGCAAAACTTGCAGCAGAGTGAGAAATGAAACAGTCTGAGCTATAGAAGAATTTTTCTAAAAGTAAAACTGAACACCAAGATGCTTTGCATTTATTATGGTAATGGGTACAACATCTTAAGAAGCTGCATATTCATAGTTTGCATTGCAGGCTGAAAATTCCCTAAATATTAACATAATGAGTCACAAGACAAGCCAAAAGAAAAAAATTTCCAAAGAGGTAGTGTATATGCATTTGTATGCATATGTATGTGTAAGTTAATTATAAAAATCCTGTAGAAATATTTTCAGAGAGCTTAAAGTAAGGCATGAACCTATCTTGATTGTATATCTTATCATATTTCAATTAAATAAGCAAGCTAAGGTCTTATCCTACTCATAATTTATAATTGCCTATTAGTATTTAGTAACATGAATTCTGAGTACTTTACTAGTATAATATTTATTATCACTGCCCCAGATGATCTAAGTACACAACTGTAACACCAACAAAAAAAAGGTCATAATCATTATCCTTTTTTACCCTATTAATAAATCTTTTGCTATGTGTAGACTACACCTGTGGCAGCGCATAAACTTTTTGTGCTAGTTTTACCTTTGCCTCTGGAAATCTTTCTAGGTTTCACCTCAAGAACACTGCTTCTTGTTCCTCAAGCTATAGTTCCTGGACCAGCAGCATCAGCATGACCTGAGCCTTCCTGAGAAATACAGAATTCGGTGCCCTACCTCAAACTTCTTATGTTGCATGTCTTTTTCTAGTGCATTATTTATAATAACTTCTTCTCTTACTTGAACTTCACATTCCTAGTTATCATTTTTATTTTAATTCCACATAATATGTACATTCTCTTCAAGAAAATGAAATGAAAATGAAGAGTGATACAAATAACAATTTAGGCAACTAATAATCTCCATTCAATATTTATTTTATTTAGATCCCCCAATTATTGAAGGAAATATGGAGGCAGCAAGAGCAGTGGACCTAATCCCATGGATGGAGTATGAATTTCGAGTGATAGCTACTAACACGTTGGGTATAGGAGAGCCCAGTTTACCATCGAACAGGATTAAAACAGATGGCGCAGGTATGTACAAGAAACTAAATTCCAAAATGTTTATAAATGTGATCTCAGTCTAATAAGTAGAGGAAAGTATTTGGAAATAAATAATGCTCTAAGGTAAGAGATTCATCAAAACATGTATGTGTGTATGTATTTCACACATGTGTGTATTCTATATCAAGGTGGCCGGCCAAAACTCAAAAACAGGAAATATTAAGTTTTGAATATTGTTGCATAATTAATTTAGGAAAGAAGTAAATGGAAACCACTGCACAGTCTACCAGACACTATGTAAATGAAGTTGGCATTTAGAAGATAGACTGTAATGTACATTCTGAATTTTAACCAGGCAGATTCTGGATTAAACAGGTTCCAGGATTTAATTTAGAATTTAATATAGAAGGTTAGTGATTTTTTTTTCACTTCTGAGGCATTTATAATTGAATGTCCTTGCAGATGGAGGGTGTGGGCAGAGAGAGAGCAGGGCATGGAGAGAATTTACTGAGGACTTCTCAGATCAGTGCCACATGGGGAGTCATAGCATCCCCAAGACATAGCCAGGATGTGTTCTTTTAACATTAGGTATAACTCAAGTTCTCTTTTATCATAGTTCAACTTTGGCTGTTCTTCAAATTCAGGTTGGCATTTTTATGCTAATTACCAACTCCATTTAAGTAGCTTTTACTGAAAGAAGCACTCTTTTCCCCTTTCCCCCTGAATTAATTAATTAAATAACTTATTTCTTTCTTCAAATTTGTTATACATGACAGCAGAATGCATTTCAATTCATAGTACACATATTGAGCACAATTTTTCATTGTCTCTGGTTGTACACAAAGCAGAGTAACACCATTCTTGTTTTCATACATGTATTTAGGGTAATGATGTTCATCCCATTCCACCATCTTTCTTACCTGCATGCCCCCTCCCTTCTCCCCACACCCTGAATTTCTAAGCAAACTGTAATTTTGATTCTAATGATAGCTCTTCATTTATCATTCCTGTATATCAAAAGGATTTTGTTTTTGTAAGCTCTCTGAGTTCCTTTATTTTTATTTTGACTATACTCTGCTAAACTTCAGCACTTTATTTTGGGAAAAAGTTGGGGTTTTTGAGGGGGAGTGGGTACCACGGATCAACTAGAAGACACTTGACCACTGAGCCACATCCCCAGTCCAATTTTGTATTTTATTTAGAGACAGGATCTCACTGAGTTGCTTAGCGCCTTGCTTTTGCTGAGGCTGGTTTTGAACTCAAGAGCCTCCTGCCTCAGTTTCCCGAGTCTCTGGGATTACAGGCGTGCTGTTGGGGAAAAGATTTTAAGCAGATAACAGACTAGAATATAATCATATAATCCTGCTGTGTTCTCTTAATACCACTTATCCATGTTTCTGGCTATCTCAGTTACATGGTATAATTTCTGAACTTCTATTTCTAATGTCTTTAGTTTTTAAAACAAACTGATTCCCAGAGATAACCATCAATAAGCTGTCTTTCACAGTTTTATATAATTTCATCAAATTTATCTGATGAAAACGATGACCCTTAAGTGAAGAAAATAGGATTAAGATATATGGTCTGTGGGGAGTATTTTCACCTAAATTTCATTTAACCTCATGATAATATTTCCATATAGGAGAACAGTCCTTATGATTGTTAATAAGCAGTAGACTCGGGGACACTGGGTAGTTTGCCTAAGTTAATACACCTACTTCAAATTCAGATCTGTCTGATTCCACTGATATATTGAGCTTTTCTGATAAAAGCAATATCTCAAGCAGGATCCTAAAAATTTATTTGCTTATGTGAAGCTGTATTAGAATTGCATTAGAAGTTTGAATTTATTTAATCCTTAACTAAGATGTTAGAGATGTCCTAAGTATTATTTTTATTTGTTTTAGTGTGTTCACCTAGGAAACAAAAAGTGTTCCCTCTTCTCTACCTCATAGAAATCTCTTAGGATATAGAAGTCATCTAAGCCAAAGCTGTCTGAAGCACAGTTGTACAGAGCCAGCACCCCTGTGTTTATTTTTATTATTATTATTCCCTAGAGTCACCTATGTTTGCAATGGAGGCTACTGTTTGGCAGGCTGAACACAGTTGTTCTTTCTTGAAAAATACAAAGAAAGGAAAATGGGGCATGACTGAACCAGTGGTTTTGACCACATAATTTTACACTGAGAGATCATGCACTTGATCTGATTTAACAAGCATTTTCATTTTCAAAATAAAGTTGGAGAAAAATACAGAATGATTAAATTGGTCTAAGCAAGCATTTCAGTTACAACACTGTAACATACCTACCTCAAATACAAACCTTTTTAAACAAAAATCTCATTGAATTTTATTAATTTTCTGCAATCTCTTGATTAATGTCATATAAACCAAGTCTTATCTGCACACTGTTTCTTGAAGTAAAAATGGTTCACAGACAGGAGGATGCTTTCCTTTGGCACTGAGAATAGAAGTAGACCTCCCTCTTTTTACAAATTTTATTAAAAACAATAACTTTAATATTTTTATCAGAGAAGGATTTGTTACATAAGTTCATCATCTGGACATGATTGCCATAGGATTTGTCTTAGGCTTATTTTTAAATTCCCAAGTAGAAGTAATGAAATTAAATATTTTTAAGAGCAACAATAAAAATACCAATGTCTCAGATTCAATTTAATTGTTTCATATCTGGGTCTATGAATATAGTTTGTATTTAATATAATGCCTAGAAGTCCCTTGCTTAATACTAGTGGTATGTACCTCTGAAGAATTTTCTACTTCAATGTTTTCTTCTTCTTAAATTCTAGGGGAAAAAATGTTTCAAAGTAATATCAAACCCCAAATTGTGGCAACCAACTTATTTTTGGCATCATCTCTTACTTTATTTTTACTCAAATGGTATTTTATTAAGGATTTAACTTTCTGTCTAGTGTGCTTAGAAAATAAATTATTTTAAATGACATCATAGGCAGAAGAGCAAACACAACTATGAAATGATAAAGGTCTTAATCTCAGAACAAGGTGAAGCCCTGTAGTCACAGGGGATGATTCATTTACATTGTGAAAAACTAAATCCTGTAACCTATAACACATTTATTAATCTATCATCAGAAAATGCTTTAGGAATTTTGATTAGTCAACTTTTAGGTTGCCACCATTCACATATGGGACATAGGTTATCAGATATAATGCTTCACTCTCTGCTTAAATATATATATATTTTTTTGTTCTTTTGTTTTTTTAATATGCTGATTGAACTCAGGGGCACTCAACCACTGAGCCACATCCCCAGCCTTATTTTGTATTTTATTTAGAGACAGGGTCTCACTAAGTTGCTTAGTGCCTCACTTTTTTGCTGAGGCTGGCTTTGAACTCAGGATCTTCCTGCCTCAGCCTTCTCAGCTGCTGGGATTACAGACTTACACCATCCTACCCAGTCTCTGCTTATATTGCTTCTCTTAATTTTCATGACAGCTTTACAAAATTATGATTATTCCTGGTCTGACATGAGGAAGATTGTACCCAGCTAATGGGAGGCAGAGTTGGAATTCGAATCCAATTCTTCCAAATTCTAAATGTTTTGCTCCTAAATTCTATCTGAAGACAGTGCACAGTACTGAAGTTCCAAGCCATTGATCCTCTATGGAATCATAGCATCATCATTTGGAAGCTCTAGGATCTGGAACACATTACTTAATCTCTTGGAGCCACACAGTCTCATCTTTATATGGGAATCAATTGTCTTATGGGATTACTTTTATGATTTAAAAACACAGGATAGCAGCATTGTGGTACATAATATTTGCTCAATACATATTTACTATGCTATTAATGTTAATTTTAAAATTTAATATGCTTATAAAAATATGGTCTCCTGTCTACTTTGTAATTGATCATCTCACTTGGTAACATATTTCCATTTTTAAAAGCATAACAGATCATATTATTTCATAGAATTTTTTATCATCTTAAAAGAATGATTTTATGTATTCACAAAATAAAATTCAACAGAATTTCTCTTTTTTGTTTTTCCTTTCATCTACTTTATTAAAAATGAATATACATAAAATTGGACATTTACATTTTTCATTCTTACAGAAAAGTAAAAAGACTTTCTAAATGAGAGATATTTGTCTTGTCATGTGCAATTATAACGACTCTAAGAGATGCCAGCATATGTTATGTGGGATAAAGGCTAGTTTCCATTTGATGGAAAAGTTGATCTGTGCCTCATTATGCTAACTGAAGAGAGGTGACATTATCCAATGCTGCACATGCCCTGTTCTGTCCAATTACTTAATGTCAAGATCTCAGAGAACAGTTGAGTGTATTCTTTGGATTCAGACAAGTGTATTATAAAATGGATGCTCCCAAATGAAGAATTAGAAGGCATGTTTGTAATTCATTTTAGCCCTTTTAATTTTGACTGTAAGAAAGAGATAATAAAAACATCCTTTGAAATAATGAGTCATTGTAAGATATATTCCCACAGCTAATAGCTCTGCAGGTGCAGTTGGTGAATTGATAGCCTCAAATGGTGCAATCAGGTTTATTTTGACAGCTTTGTGTTTATTTGCCAGTTCAAGCCAGTTTGAAGAGGAAAAGAGGAAAAATAACAAAACCAGAATAAACACTTTCATGTTATGTATTAAGTCTGAATTTCATGTCCAACAAAGCTAGTATTTCTTTCATTTAGATTTTTCCATTTCTTTTTTTCTTTCTGTTGTTTTTTTCTTCTTTTCCTTATTTAATAAAAGACAGGAATGCCACTAAGAACATATTTTATAGCTAGTAAGAAACTACTATGTGAGAGTAAGTTGTCATTAATAATTAAGTAGATAAATCATTTTAAAAGAATCAAAGAATATAGATTGATTTTTAAGCCATCAGGAGACCCAAATTAAAGTTGGCAGCTTCTCTACTTGTGAGTAGTATAACCTGGACAATTAGCTTCTTTGGGATTCATTTGCCTTTTTTGTACTTTAAAGTGTTGTGTGAGTGTCCAATTAGGTGAGATAAGTAAAAATAATTCAAAAGTTGTAGATAAGTCTGTTGTTAAACACGGATCATTTTATTCATTCAGCACTTTTATAAATTTTGGACAATTAACACAATGAATTAAAACTAGTAGTGTGCACTTAACCTCTACCATCATAAAGAACATCTTCGGGACTTGAAGCAAATTGTATTTATATTGTTATCTTTAGTGCTTAACACAGCATATTGTCCATAGTTACTCAAAATTATTTGTATAAGAAAAAATGGAGAAATAAGGAGGATAAGCTGGCAGTACTAACTACCAGTCATTAATAGCAGATGGTGAAAGGAAGGTGTGATCAAAGCAACAGTGGGATTTACATATTATGATTTAGAAGTATCTACTACCAAATATATTTTGTTTTGTTTGAAAACAAGCTTAACATCTGTATTAGATGATTTTGGTTTTCATACACACAGAAAGGTAAACTAGAAAGTAACAAATATTTTACTTTATTTAAAGAAATAATCCATTACTGGTTTGGATTTTACTTATGAATTTTATTCTGCATATAATTATTTCAATTTATAGCATTCTTTTTTGCCTATCTAACCACTATCTACAACTGACTTTTCTTATAGGATCATTGCATTGAGCAATTAATATACTTACTCTACTCTCCTGTTATAATTTCCTATTTGAAAACAAAGCCTATAATAACAAACAAACCTCCGATCTCTGCCTGATAAGATGCTGAAACATTAATATTTTTGAGAGCTGTCTTGAAATTTCTTTATTTTTATCTATAATGAAAGAATATCAATTTAATATAGTAGGTGCATTAGAACTGCTAGCAATCTGCTCCACCATCAATGTAGGATCTCACGAGTTACAAAGAACTACTTCTATTTGAATATCCAAATATTCTACAATTTGTTTCATTTTATTTTTCACTAGATATGGAAGAGGGGTGGGAGGAAAAAAGAGGGGGCAGGGGATTAGCAAAGATGGTGGAATGTGAAGGACATCATTATACAAAGTACATGTATGAAGACTTGAATTGGATGTCAACATACTTTATATACAGAGATATGAAAAATTGTGGTGTATATGTGTATTAAGAATTGTAATGCAAAAAAACAAACAAAGTACATGTATAAAGGCATAAATTGGTGTGAACATACCTTATATAGAGAGATACAAAAAATTGTGCTCTATATAGGTAATAAGAATTGTAATGCATTCCACTGCTGTTGTGTATTAAAAAAATAAAGTCAATAAAAGATTTAAAAATGTAAAAAACATAGAAAAAAGAGTTTTTCAGAATTATATATTTAAGTGCTTAAACATAAAGACATAAAAATAGAATAAAACTAGGTGTTAAATTGTAATCTCTTAGAATAATACTTATGGAACCATTTAAAATCTCTTACTAAGATATTTGTTTTAAATCATATTGGACTTTTGATGCAACTTAAGCTGAAAATTTACATTCATGTTTAAATTTTTTGTCTAAAAGTGACTTTTCAAGTCAAGGAAATAATTAGCAACAAATAAGTAGTTAATATATTCTGAGTCAAGATCCAATCTTTATATATTCTATTTTCATAATTTTGGTTTTGTTACAAGCCAGTTTCAACACTGTTACATAAAACATCAAAGCCCAAAATGATATTTATATACAAATTGTTTAAGTGATGTTTATATACAAATTGTTTTATATTGAAATATAAAAGGGAGATTGGCAGTATTAGCTTCTTTTCATAGGAAAGATAATCATGGCAATAACTTGATTTTCTTTTTTAAGTTTTCTAAACCTGTGACTGTAATACAGAGGCACTCTTATAAAAAACCTCAAGGGAATCGCAGTTAGACTGAAATGATGGCAAAAGAATGTGTTAAAATATCCCACTGTTTTTACCTTTCATAGTAAAATTATAAATATTGCTTATTCATTATTAATATTTTAGCATTTTTAAAAATATTAGCTTAAATTCGTTTTAATGATTTATTATTTAAAGAATGTCAATTTGTTTTCTGTTCAGTGTGCTGAAGCCTGGAGCTAAACAGACTTCCTTGTGCTTATGGTGATTTACTTGCCTAAAAAAGTCACCATGTGGCCAGGTCCTCCTGTGTTACCAGGGCCAACAGGAGGAAAACAAAACCAAACAGCATCTAACTGCTCTGTTCTCAGATTCAAGTTAGATGAGTAGGCTATGTGCTAACTGCATCTGTGAAAAATTCCCCAAATCTGCTAAGGCTACTGGTGAATATTTAAGGCAACATGGGGGAAATTAAGTCAATAATCTAAGTAAGATATCAAAACAAAGCTACTTTTTATTACTTTTACTTCTGTGCTTTTCTTCATTGTCTTGTTTTCAGCAACATGAGCCCAACAGGCAATATTTGAGGAGCAAATCAATTCTGAATTATTTGTTTGAAGCATGTTAAAAAGCACTTAAACATAAAGTGGCAATGTAAACACACTCTATCTTTCGCTCTGTTCTTATCATAAGGTTAAAAATGATTATAATGAAATGCATTAATTACATTATAAATTATAATGTAACATCCTAACTAATATACTTGTCCCAAGGAAGGCAGTGTTTGATTCAACGAATTGTGGTATAGTTTATTATTTTAGAGGTATTTTTGCAATTATTTGCAAAAAAAACCTTTACTCATTGATTATTAGACAATAACCTTTTTTGTTTTTCTATAGCATGTGGAATTTTAACTTCAGAACATGAGTTATGGAGTTAGAAGTGTTTCCAGAGTTATTTTAATATCCTAGTCTTCAATATGTGTTTTAAAGAGCTACAAACAACTTCACTTTTAACAACCCTGTGCACTGAATTTTACCTTCTGACATTCACTGTGGTAACAGTTGAATAATGAATTGAAATCACTCAGGTTTTTTTCATGAGAAAAGGAAATCATCATATAGTTTTATAAATATAAGGGAAAGCATGCATTTTGTTTCTGTGCAATAAATCTACATATTTCTTCTAAGAACTTACATAGCTAACATGATGTTTTGAGGCTTGTCTTTTTTAATCATAATTATTTGTTAGGTTCTGTACTTCAGTAAATGTTACCTTGCTAAGACGATTCTGAGGAAGATATGACCATGTCACCTTGGGAAGGGAATTGAGAAGAAATGACAGTTCATCTCTTGGAAGGGTTAACCAATTTGGGAATAATATCTCCCACTGAGCCAACACATTTGCATGGGGAATGTACACAGCTTATGGAAACCCAGACCTCTTCCTAGGCAGCCAGTAGCTGGGGCATGCTCAAAACAGACAAAGCATCATTCATCTGCACATCTCCAGTTAGAGGCCATGTCTACACTTCTAACAAGATACAGTGTCTACCCTGAAGGGATTTCAAGGAATGAGAAAATCAAAAAAAAAAAAAAAAAAAAAAAAGGAACCCATTGGACTTGGCAGTTAAGATCAATTTTGTGAAATAGGGATTTTAGGAATATGAAGAAGTGGAAACAGATTGAGGGTTGTTAAAAAGTGATTATGTAATGAATACAAAAGACAGTCATGTGTTCGTTCTTTCACACACTTCAGTGACAGGAAAGGGTGTGATGGGTTGGGGATTAAGAGGGAAGCAGCATTACAAGAAAGTTCTTAAGAGAGGAGAGACTGCACAGTGAGAAAACTCTCCAGCAGAGATTGAGACTGAAAGATGATGTAAGAGGTTCCAGAACAGAAGGATTGGAGTCACTGATGGGGCAAGCTTCCAAAAGAGACTTAGGAATTGGAAATGAGAGCATAAGAGATAATATTAGATTTATTGCATTTTTCTTATATCCACATATTTGGGGAAACATTATCCAATGTTAATATAAATGTATGGAATCTTAATATTTATTTTGTAGAATGAAGTATAAAACTGGCAAAACAGTAAGTTGTGGGAAATTTGTAGGGTTTCAAGTGAGAGCTCTAAAATATTTTCCAATAGAATATATATATTCTTAAAAAGTCATTTTAAATGGAAGGACACATCACACAAAAGATGGATGAGGCCAGTTTGCTTCATTCTCCTTTGCTGAAGGAAACCAGCACATTTCCTATGGCACAGAGTCAATTTTTATCTTGGCAGTAAAACAGATTATTACAGCTACTGTGAGCCATTGTTATTATAATTGAGTGGGATCATGCAGGCAGCTTGTTTTTCCTAGTGAAAGAAAAAAATCATGTTTTCTGAGGTAAATAAGAACACTATCATCAGAAAAAAAAATTACATAGTCTCTGTTTTTGTTGTTTCATATGTTTGTTTGTTTGTTTCAGCACCAAATGTGGCTCCTTCAGATGTGGGAGGTGGAGGTGGAAGCAACAGAGAGCTGACAATAACATGGGCAGTAAGTATTGATTGAATTGAACATATTATAGGGTACTTCTATACTGAACTGCAAACACATTTTATTTTCTGAAATAAATTCAAAACAAAGCAGAATTCTCAATCCACAAACAAGAGTGAATTACTTCTTTTTCTTTCTCTGGCTTGCAAAGGCTAAGGTGGGCAGATCCTATGCAAAAAAAAGGGTCCTGAACACCAAGGGATGCAGTAGCCTAGATTATTAAATATTCAACTCTCTGATTCCAGAAATATTTTAAATTCATTGTGGTCTGGTAACCCAGTTATAATTTATAACTTTTTCTCTGGACAATCTGAACTCCAAAGATTCAATTTGCAGACGTTCTATCCAAACCCATTTTTTAAATTGGAGATTGTTTCTTACTAGTGTAATCCATCATGATAGATGAGTCTTAGAAGTCATCCAGGGGACTGTTACTGAGTAATCCAAACAGTTTATTACATTTTCTTTATCCAAAGGAGAACTTCTATATCAGATATAGTATTTGTTGATTTTTGAGGTGGGAGGGAAATTGGGAGGGTGTGGGGAAAACTGTGATAGCACAGAATTACCTGAAGTAGGCATCTGGCACTTATCCAGGTAACACTCCATAAATTCATTTATACGGTCCAGATTTTTAATGTTTAAGTACTGCAGATATTTGAGGAACACAATTTAGGCTCCAAAGGATTTGAGGACCACAAGAAAAAAGACAGGTTTTAGTCTTTACATGAATTAGACTGATTTATTAAGTAAGAGCATATTCAGGTGACTTTATTCTGTCCTCTGTAGTCACATATTATGTTTGGCACTTAAATAGATTTTTAAGCAAGATTTTAAAAAAAGAAACAATGAAAGAAAGGAAAAGAAAAAAAGAAAGAAAAAGAAAAAACCCTGCCTTTTGCTTGTCTGAGTCTCCAATTATTTATTCCCGAGTTTTACTGTCAATGTAATGTCTCAAAATAAAAATATAAAAATCAGGACATTGTACTCTTTTCCATATGGCATGGTTTTTGTAAACCCTGTGGATATCTGCTTCCCAATAAAATGAGCTTTGTGAAAAAATTTCGAATTAGAAATTCTCCTAAAATTCAAAATCAAGTTTCTAAGGATAGGGCCTGAGAATCAGTGTTCTTGAAGGCTCAAGAAAGCTTGGGAGGAATTTATTTGCATCTCAGGCAGAGAAATTGAAAATGGGAAGGTCCAAGGCAGGAGCCCCTGGGATGTTTGAGAAATAGCAAGGATGCCTCTTGGTCAATGAGGTCATCACATGTTGAGCATGATTTTTCTCTGGCATGTTCCCCCAGTACTAACTTATGAGCAAATACATTTTAAGGGAAAGCATGCTTCTATGTGAATATTTATTCTCACAGGATTTTTCTCACTGCTAACTTTATCACTAAAACCTATTTAATATTTTAACCTCTATTTAGCCTTTATCAAGAGAATACCACTATGGTAACAATTTTGGTTACATAGTGGCATTTAAACCATTTGACGGAGAAGAATGGAAAAAATCACAGTTACTAATCCAGACACTGGCCGATATGTCCATAAAGATGAAACCATGAGCCCTTCCACTGCGTTTCAAGTCAAAGTGAAAGCCTTCAACAACAAAGGAGATGGACCCTACAGCCTCATAGCAGTCATTAATTCAGCACAAGACGGTAAGACAGAGGCCTTGCCAATGTGGTGAGGCAGATGGAATCTAATTCTTTAGCATTCAGTTTGTTTTCTGTCAGGTCTTACTTATGAAGATCCTTCTATAGTACTACACCTTTCACAAATTTTGAGCCAAAATAAAATGCCAGTCTCTCCACGTAAATGACAAGAGTGTTACTCATGCTTTTGTTCATCCTTTAGATCAAGTCCAATGTAGTTGACTAGACTTCTGTTCCTTGCCTCTTAATTATAACGTGGTTGTCAAAATTCTCCAAAACTGGATTGGAACTTATCTTTGTGCATACTACTACATAAGACTCTAGAACATATGTATTGCTTATAAAATTGCTCAAAATTATATCACAAAATTTGTGTGACTGCAGCATTCAAGTAAGTTTTCTTTTTAATTATAATAGCATGCTGAAATTTTATTAGTGGGTATCTAAACATGATTATATAAAAGAGGAATCAGAAAATCAGTTGAAATTTTTTTCTTTTAAAGGAAAATTTTTGTCCTATAGGCCATTTAGGGAAAAAATATTGATACTGGCTCTCTGTTTTTCTAGAAACTAAATTAATCGTGCTTATAGAGGACTTTTATGGTAAATGACATACAGTTTTTAACATAGTTACCTTATTTCCTATGATTTCCTATTTAAGCTGCTAAGATTTTTAAATTTATATTCCTGTTAAAAAGTGATAAAATGTCCACATTATGTCTTCTTACTCATATGCACTGTGTAAATAATTAATGACTAATGAAGCAAATAGAGATTTTATTGACTTCTGATCTAACACATTTACCCTTAGACAATTTCCCCTTGCAAACACTCAAGTGGAAGATTTTGAAAACTAGAACTGTGTGAGGTATTCTTCTACTCTCTTAGAGGAAAAAAGGCTCCATCTAATGGTTTATCCAATTTGCATTATTGTTACTTCAAAATAAACAGAAATGTCCCTTAGAATTCAACTGAACTTCTCTAATATGATCCTCAGTCATAGACTCATTAGCTTTCATATTTGTTAAAAAATGTAATATATATTCAAATAATCTTACCAATTCTGTTATTCCATTGTATATGTAGTATCTCATAACATCATGTTGCATACTCTAAATATATATAATATGTATTCAAGAATGCACATGTGAAAGGCAGCCATATGAGTCATTTAGCTCAGCTAAATACCTTGAAAGAATAAAAAGCAGAAATAATTTGTTTATAATCAAGCCATGGAAAAGTCCTGATGACAAATCTTACATTCTCTATTCCTGTACTTATTCAGTAGAAATGTGATAACTTGACTCAGTTTTAATAACTTGAAAAACATGACTACATCTCCTGGAGAAAATGAAAGTTAAAAGTATTTTACAAGTTATCTTCTCATCCAATATCATTTTTTACTGCTGTATTTGATGCTAAAGTAAGCTTCTAGGCAAAAGGCCATGCTTGTCATCTATGGAGTCATGGCCATTTGTGTTTAATTATATTTCTTTCCTAAATATTTCATGAGTCTCATAAAACTTGCATGTGCTGAAACTTGCATAAGTTGTTAATCTTCTACTTCTAGGAAATCAATCACAGTGCTACGTGTTTACCTTGATTTGGAAAGGCAACAGTGTTCATATGCAGAACATTTTTTAACATTAAATAGGATTATGCCTTTTTAATGAAAGACAATAAAAATTGATCACCCCTGCTTAAATGTTTCCCTGGTTTCTTTGTGTAAATTTCATAATGGATGTAAATTACTTTTTGTCCCTGAACAGAGGCTTTTTGATACATATTTGACTTGATGCCCAGTTGTAAGATTAGACATATAAAAGCTTTCCTGAGCCCAAGAAACAGTGGATGTCACAACTTGTTTCAAAGGATCATACATTCTTTTTTTTTTAACTCTTAGCTTGAACATAAAAGAAGAAAGTTTTATTAATTATATTGCTATGTATTGTTAATTATGAATAACAAGTAGGAGAAAACTCATTATAATGAATAATTTGTATAGTAAATACTGAAGTTCTTTTGGTAAGGTAGAATAGATAAATATAGTTTTAATTTACATAAGGAGGCCTTCTTAAAAATATCAGTTGGGTGAAATAAAAACAAATTAATGTATTTCTTGTTCAAAGGTATCCTGGAAATCCACAAAGCTTTCTATAATTTGTAAAAGTACATGAATAATTGTATGTCTACATTATCATTCATGTGTAAGAAAATGTGTGTACATAGTAATAATAAACATAATAAAAATAAAGGAAGATATAGTAAAACTAATTTATTTTTCAAATGTGATAGTTCTAATTCATTCATATAGCAAACAGTTTTATTCAAATCTCTTTATGTAAGTATCTAAAATGTAATGTTCTCATCAAATTTCAGCTCCCAGTGAAGCCCCCACAGAAGTAGGTGTAAAAGTCTTATCATCTTCTGAGATCTCAGTACATTGGAAGCATGTATTAGAAAAAATAGTGGAAAGTTATCAGGTGAGCTCAATTTTTGTCAAACATTGCATTTATTCATAAACATATGAGCATACATTTAAATAATTGCATGTTATAATGTCCTGGGTCCCACTAATTGGTAGAGCAACTAACATTATATTTTGGGTATTTAGTGTTTTGGGCGCTTATAAGCTAATTGTCAAGAGTAAACTAGTTAATATCCTGAGATGATTATTACACATTATCTATATGTATTAAATTACCACACTGTACCACATAAAGATGTACAAATATTAAAATATTATGTATCAATAAAAAGTAAAAGAAAAGAATAAGACAGTGTTCCTAACTGGCTAATACAGAAGGGATATAGAGACCTATGTGCTAGCAAACCACTGGCTGAAACAAAACCTAAAGTAATAACACTCATGGTTAGCCAAGGTATTTTAAAACAAACATTCTCATAAAATGCTGGTGAATATCAAGTTTTTTTGGAAAGCATTTTAGTAATTTATATCAGCCTCCTCAACATGGTCATCTTATTTCACTTAAGCAGTTCCACGTCTAAAAGTTTCTTTAAAAGATACCATTATAAATTTACCAGATATGTGTCTTACAATGTTATCTATGATGGCAGGGAATTGCCAACAATCAAAATGTCCCAAAGAAATTAATGAAGCCAGGCTTAGAGAACTGGTAGGAATTAGCCAGGTAGGAAGGGGAAGGTTTGTCTTCATAAGGGAGTGAAAACTGGAAATGGGAAACTAGAAAGGTAGTTGGGGTCTTCAACACAAAGCTAAAACAATTCAGGCTCGGTTACGTAGGATAAGTGAACAAAAGGATTGGCATCAACTGCCTTCACAGATGAGTGAATAAATACTAGATTCCAAAAAGATTCGACATGTTTCCTCTGTTGTTCTTAACAAGCAGTGGCAGGGCAGTGTCTAGAACTCAGATTTTCTGACTTAAGGTTAGGGCTTGATGCCATACCACAGATCTCCTTTTGTTTTGCCCAGTGAGTAGAAAGGACTGCTATTCTGGAGGTGCTCACCAGCTAGCTTATCCTCTCAATTCTTGTGCTTTGCTTTTCCATCTGTGAATAGACTATCAGATCCATAAGGGCAGGCTTTTATATATTCTATTCTCAGTACTGAGAATAATGCTGTGCACATATCAGACACTAAATAGATGTTCATTGAGTACTGATAGGAATAATGAGGTATGATTGAATACAATGTTAACCTTTGGCTCTCTGAAGATCATGTTTCTGTAATGCAGACACATAAGCAACCCAAGCCTTTAAGCAGAAACACCCAGACTAATAGGAATTGCTTTTCTGTTGTTGTTGTTGTTTTATTTTGACACCGTGGTTCATGATTTGGCTAGATTTCAAAGCACCTTCAGGTAATTTTTGCAAGGGTTCAACTGAAATTATAATAAAGATAGCAGATAAGAGGGGACTAGGAATGAAAGGAGCAGACAGACTGGGAATACACAGTTCTCATGATTTACTAACTCGACAATTATACATAGTACAAAAGGAGAGAGAGAGTGAGGTAGAGGGAAAAAGAAAGAGAGAGAGGTTGAGAGGGAAAGAGAGAGAGAGAGAAATTTTGTAGATGTCACAAATCCTCATAATAAGTAAATCCAAGATATCACTGGGAGAAGGCATCAATGATTGGTGCTTAAAACATCCGATTTTATACCGCAGGATTTTTTCATTCTTTATATTATTCATTTTTAACAAATGAAAAATTTAATGAGAATGAAATTTAATATATAATCCATCTCATTGAGATAAAGTGTTAAATATATATTTTACTTTATTAAAGGATACCCTATAGAATTATATACTATCGTTCCCTATTCCAGTAATTCTATATTGACTATGTTATTATTTTCAACATAGAGAATACAAAAGAAATATAAAGTAAGTAACCATATATTGATACCAATAATTCAGACAATAATCAGAATATAAGCTTTGATTGGGAAGTAACCCTGGATTAAAGATTCTCAAATAATAGAAAATCAGATTTTATGAAATGGGAATTTCAAAAAAAAAAAAAAGTGTGTGCCGTGGGGAATTTGGTTTCATAGACTTCTGACATTTTGCAGAACCACATCAAGTAGAAAGTTATGAGCTTTGTTGCTGACCAGTGATAAACCCAACCTGATCTTTTATTAAATTGGGAGCCCTCTCACCACAAAGCCATGAAAAGCTAATTTTGGCTTTACTATAAATTACTGCAAATTCTGAACCTGCTTGGAATGCCTGCCCGTGCCTTGAACTCACCCATGCCTGGCTCTCTGACCAGATAGCATCCCTCTCTGAAACTTTAGTGACACCTCATAAATATTGGCCTTCCCTGGCCAGACAACGACCCTCTCTGAGGCTCTAATGGGCTTCATAAATTCTGATGTTGGGGCCAGCAAAAAATGTAAACTACCATTAGTGTGATGCTTGTCAGAGTCCTGTTATCTGTAACCCCCCTTTTGTGTAACTTTCTGGGCTATAAAGCTGGGCTGCAGGAAAGGTGGGGCTGCTGTCTTGTTCCTGCTGTTTTGGGAGGAAAAGGCAGTCCGGCCGGTCGAAATAATAAGCTTGCTTTAATTTGATTTTAATTGGAGTCAGTGGTCTTTTCTTGCGTCCTGGTCTAACACCAGACACAGGCTTACATTACAGCTCTGTTACTTAGGAATTTAGTGGGAGATTTATTTGAACTTCCTTAGTTTCCTCACCTATAAATTTGAGAGAGTCACCACTGCCTCATAAGATTGTTGCTTGGAGGAAATGAATAATCCACATTTAAGAGTTTTCCTGTTCTTTGCCATTGGGTATTCTGAAAATGACTATGGCAATGATGAGATGATTGGGATGATATTGAAAAAGACAGCACCTGTTAAGTCCTTGTATACTGAACCTCAGCTCATTGTATTGAATCTACACAACCTTAGGGGACAGCCGCTTTTGTTTTCTCCATTTTAAAGATGAGGGTCTCGAGTCTTCCAAACATTTATAATAATTGTTTTGAATCTCCAGAGAATAGAAGATTTAAAAAGCTAGAAGTAAATTGTTCAATTATTGTTTCTATTCAGTCTTTCTTGAAATCCTTTTAAGCCTTTCACACAGAACCTCAAATATCAAAGATAAGCACAGATCTTAAAAGAGAAAAATCAGTATCATTTATTTCTCCCATGAGAAATGTCCCATGAATATATGGGGGGAAATTTTTACTGACTATAATATGGCTATTATTTCTATTTTAAAAATAGGAAAGAAGCCAGTAGTTTAGAAAGGTAGATGATCAGGAAAATCAATACCCCCACTGCACTTTCTATGAAAACCTATGATGGATCTAAGTTACAAATATGCATATGCAAAAAGCAACATGTTAAAATACCAAATAAATCATAATGTTGAGAAAGTTGAGTCCTGGTGATCAACCGCATCTCAAGGCTGAGATTTCAATGAGCACTGCAGGCAATTGGATCCAAAATTAGTCTTTTCTTTGTAGTTTTAAAGTTTGTCTCAGTAGAAATTGAAAGGTCACACATGTTTTTTTGGGGGAGGGGCAGTCAGGTTAAAAAGTTCCCCATTTCCAATTTAATTACCCAGTGAGTTTTTCTATAGAATAGGTGAGCTAGAAAACCACAAAAATTCCTTCTCAAAGTCATTTCAGTAACTTTGGTCTCCTTCCCAGAAATCCACAAAAGCCTTAATTTACTCACTCAGCAGGTAAAATATTCACTTAATTAATTTAATGAAAATAAGCAAAAATAGGCTATCAGAAATAATGAATGCAAAAACTCTTGGTTGCTGAATTGGAGATTAATGCAGATAATTGATTGTGCAATCATCATAAAAGATTAACGGTCCCAAATATTCTTCTAAAGTGTTCTTACTGGTTAAGTTGTTATGAGTGAACAAAAAATGATGTTTAGGAAGTGCTTCATGTTCTTATTTTGGAGAAGGCGTCTGTCTTAGTCTGTATCTCCCCTGAGCAAAACTTCACAAAGGTGTAGAAGAAGGGGACTTTTTATTATTGTTATTTATTTATTTTACATAAGATGCAACCGGAGCAGACAGGAGGGAAAGGAAAAGAAAACAGGACAGGAGAGAACTTAAAAACAAAGGAGCTTTATCTTGTTGGCAGCCACTGTGGACAGCATTGAGATCTTTAAGAAACTTCACAAATGTGGCTCAGGACTGCCCTGCCTGAGATGAAAGGGGAAGCACTGAGGCACCCTTTTCCCCTGGGTTAAGGTGGAGCCATAGGCATTGTCTCCTCTTTCTTTGGGGCCTACTGAGCTTCACCCTGAGGTGCAGGTTGACCCTAGGCAGGGAGTGTGATGTTGGGAGCTCTGAGGAGATGAAGTGTTGTCCTGTGTTTGTGGAAAGCTGCTTGAAACCTGCTCAGCTCTGTTTTATCTCTGTACCAGTGGCTGAAATGAAAGGGAACTTTGAGTAGTTCCCAAGTGGTATGCAAATAGATTTTGAAAGATTTATATCATTGCCATTCATAGTCATAAACTGTGCTAATACTTGATCTGGGACCTGGATAATTTAAAGTCATCATATCTCTTTAGAGATTTAGTCCTTTTTTGTTACTCTTATTTTTCCACTTAAATACCATCTGTAGATTGTTTTTTTTAGTAAAAAGATACCAATTCTTATATTAAGTAGAGGAATATTCACATGTCAGCGATTACTTTTGGATAGATAAAATTTTCAATTTAAAGGAGGGTACTTGGAAATTGATATGAAAGTTTACAGAATTAGCAAATAATAAAATGATACAAAGCTAGTTTTTGGAAATGCTAAATATCTTCAAGCACTCCATAACTGGTAGCATGTATTATTTTATTCTGATCCTCTTTGAAGTAAATGAGGTTAAAGGGCTGCTTTTCTTACAAATTTCTCATTTTTTTCTGGGAAGGGATATAATTGTTGCTTTTTTGAGTGAGCACAAAATGATGTTTAGGAAGTGCTTCATGTTCTTATTTTGGAGAAGGCATCTGTCTTAGTCTGTATCTCCCCTAAGTAAAGCTTCACAAAGGTGTAGGAGAACTTCACAAAGGTGTAGAAGGGATATAATTGTTGCTTTTGTAACATGATTGTCACTATTTTGTGACACTATTGTAGCTCATAAATGTATTATAATTATTCATTATTAAAAATGGGAGTTAGTTTTTTTCTGAGGCATTTTTTTTTCGCTTCTTAATACTTTTATGAAGAGTACATTTTCTTGAAACAAAATTAAACACTGATCTATCAATGATTTTAATAATTATATATGAACTTAAGCACTTTTATTCCTTGCTTAACATTTAAATAAGAAATATGAAGGAGAACACATTTCTTTGGTTCTCTACTGCATGATCAGCATTTAGTACATTATCTGGTACAAACTGGGAATCTAATGAATATTTGTTCAATGAATGAGTAAGTACCACAGGTAAAACAAAGTATTACATACACTTTTTAGATCTCAATTTTAGCATATAATGTGTTCAAAAATAATACACCTCCCATCACTAAGCTTATAATCTATACGAGCAGAGAGACAAGTAATGAGGCAATTCTATAATGGTTTAATATGCTATTATGAGTGAGCACTAGACACTGAGTATGGTGGGGCTTTTAACAACATGTAGATAAGTGTTAAATGCCATGCATTAAATAGAAATAAATATACAACTCAGAAAGAATCACATGTTTTCTCTCATATGTGAAATCTAGAAAAAAATAGACAAGAATATAGAAGGGAGGCTTAATGATGAGGGGGGAATTGGGGGAGATGAGAGGGGTGGTGGAGGGTGGGGAGGGGTGGTGGAGGGTGGGTAGTGGTGGGATAGCAATAATCAAAATATGTTTTATGCATGTATGAATATAACACCCAATGTATGTAATACATTAAAATGTATTAATAAATATTTAAAAAATTAAATACAACTTTTGTTACTCCAGCAAATGAAAATGAAATTTAAGGTCAACTATCAAAAAAGTGTAGACCTGCTTTGTTTATTTACTTCCTTGCTTTTCTAATAATGATAATGTAACCTCCCATTAATTCATATAGAGTCTCTTTTGGTCTCCCTACTGATTAGCCAAGAGCATTACATTTGTTCTATTTTATGGTTCAGGTTGTAGACCCCTCCCACTCCCTGCCAAACAAATTTTCACACAAATTATTGTTGTTTCTTCACCACAATGAAAAACTCAGCATGAAGATCAAGATGCAAGAGACCAAACTTATCATCTACTTGGAAATTCATTCCAATTTCATAGTCAGCATCTAGTTCAGACAGAAATCATAATGCCATGTTTTACACATATCCATCCACTTCTATTTATTTTAGAATTATTTGAAAACATAAGTCATAAGTATGTTCATATATACTTAAGAGGCTGATTATGCAAACAAATCATTCTGTGTCAGGTCTTTCATTTGTAAAGGTTGAGTGTACATGTGAAAATGCTATGTAACTCTCATATTTGGAAACTAGGAAATAAGGAAGTACTACTTGGCACACAAAGTGATTCTTTCTGCTCCCAAGTTACAAGGGAATAGCTAAGTCACTGCTTCAATTGGCCATGAGTTTCAGTGGAGACTGTTATTACACAGCTTCTTGCCAGAGTCAGAGGAATAAAGGAATTGGTCATTCAGGATAAGTTACAAAGAATACATTAAGAAAGGTTTTTATTTTTCCTTTTGTTGTGCCAAATGTATCATGAAATTTGAATAAGATGACTCATTTTAGTATAAAACATGGAAACTGCCTTCATTATAGTCATCTGGTTCAAAAGCTTCTCCTCTTTAAACTGGGTTCTTCTAAAGGAAAGATGTTTTAAAATGTGGTATGCATCTCAGTCAATAAGCACATTTATAAAAATCCAGGAATCACGGAGGCCTCCATTGTAGTTGCTGTAAGATGGGGTAAATTCGACCATCAGATGTTTGTTGATAAGACAGTGTGTGTGGATGATGCTAATGCAGTGCCTGACATTTCCTTAGAACCTAAATGTTCATTTTATTTCTTTTCTGCTTAGTAAGGAATAGGCCTTATGTATTGTCTGTCTTAACCACTCACTTAGATCAAGGCCTTTTGCTTCTGATCAGATGAGTGTTCTTAGAGCCTGAGAAACCCAGGCCTCCACCAGAAGACTCTTGTCCTATCTAGAAGACCAGGAAGTTTCTGCCAGCTAACAGCTGCTTTCCAAACCTCTGTGTACCTTTCTCAATCTGAGAATTTCCTTCTGGTCTGATGATGAAAATGTCAAGGAGTGTCTGTTACAGTCATTAGAAAAATATACTATTGTATCAGAAAAGTTTAGCATTAGTAAACAAAATAAAAACATTGCAGAGGAATAAATAAACAGTAATCTTATTCAGAAATGTGCTTGTTCTACTTATCAAACTATGGAGGATCTTACAGACCACAGGAAGAAGTTTGGGTTCTATGTGTTGTATGAATACATTGCAAGATTTTAAGGCAGAGAGTAATTAAAAAATATCATTCTGGTTTTGGGGTATAAAATGATTAGTGTTAAGAGAAAACAGAAAAGCCAATCAGAAGGCCATATCAATAGTTGAGGAGGATTGTGGTTGGCTAGCATGGAGTGGTAACGAGGACAGAAGTGGTACGTTCTCTGTAGGTAGAGTTGACTTCTTCCTGTAAATTTGCGTTGCCGTGGGTGAGATAGCTGGTCTGAATAAATTTTTGCCTTACAAATTGGGAATTTGGTTGTGTCATTCAAAAAAAAAAAAAAGAATAGGAATGACTTACAAGAGTCAGGTTTGGAGGTACACAACAAGTGTTCCATCTTGGTTACATTACACTCAAGAAGTCTTCCAGATGTTCAAGTAGAGATAGGCATTTGGGCACATCTGTCTAGAAGTCCAAGAGAGAAAAGAGGGCTATAATTAGAATTGTATTTAAAACCATTGACTTGATTTTGGTACTTTGGAAAGATTTAGACACAGAGGAGAGAAGGATGTGCAGGATCAAGTTGTAAGTAATGACATCATTTAGAAGTTGAACAGAAGACCTCGATCTAGGTCATGAAAATTAATGAGAAAGAATTCTGACCAAGGTAGAAAGAATATCAAGGTAAGATACCATGCATTTAAGAAAAAAACAAGAGATTCAAGAAAAAGAAAAGTGGTACAGCTCTGTGAACTATTCCAAGGATGTTAAGTTTGAAAAGAATAGGACAGCGACATTAGATTTGGCCTACTTGAGGTGATTGGTGACCTTGAAAATTGCAGTTGCAAAAAAGTGGTGGAGAAAGAAACTCAAGTGGAGTGTGAGAGAAAAGAATACAACATAGTTATATTCTCTACCTTACACTAAAAGAAATCATGGCTATCAAGTGCTTAGCCTAGTGTCTTTCCGGCACTATAGGAAGCACTTTTCCAAATTGGGTGGTGGTGGTGTTGTCATCATTGCTATCATCAGTAGTATACTTCCTGATGCAATGAGATTGCAGACCTGAGTTTGGATATGGTGACCACTGATTACCTATTGCTGCTTTCCACAGCTCCTAGCCAGCCACCAAGAATCATCAGTTCAGTAAGGTCCGGTTCACGCTACATAATTACCTGGGATCATGTTGTTGCTCTATCAAATGAATCTACAGTGACGGGATATAAGGTATACAAGAGTACTAAAATGTTCCTCATACAGGTTTCATTCTTACAGATGTTTATTGATGTGTGTAATTTTTTCCATTTCAGTGAATTCCATTCAGCTTTCTTATTTTACCTGTATAGCAACATTAGATGGCATAGTCTGAAATTTTTTGAAATGAGAAAACATCTTCAAGGAATTTTAGGGAAATGCTATGTTAAGTGATCAAGATACATAAAATAACTGTTTTTTAAAGAATATAATTGTTAGAGTAATTATAGCTTAATGAGGAAAGACATAATGAATTCAGTTTTGTTTGACAATGTTTATCTTAGTGTTGCTAAACACACAGCAAAGTAAAAGAGAAAAGATTTTTACTATGTATTCTCTATATCACATGCTATCATATATTTCACATTCATCAGATACTAAATTTTAGGAATAGTATGAAAAAAGGTTAAAGTAAGAGAGAGTATGTTTAGACTATTTCAATATATTGAAAGAACTTTCATTTTATGTTTTTTCCCTTAAAAAGACATATAATTCCGATCTCTTTGTTTTCTATTATATCAAAAAATAAAATTCAGATTCTGATGGCAAACCTATTGTATAATCTTCCCCCAGAAGCAGAAATCAAGTTCTGTGAATGAAAATAACATTAAATTTTTCCAGGTGTGAAAGTGCTAATGTATTTTGTTTGTTCGTTTGTTTTTAATAAATGCAAGGGTAAGTACTTTCATTCTGATTTTAGTATTAGGGCATTTGCTAATTAGTTTGAATTTATTAATAGGAATGTCTTTGGACTTTATCAGGTACTCTATAGACCTGATGGACAGCATGATGGCAAGCTGTATTCAACTCATAAACACTCCATAGAGGTTCCCATCCCCAGAGATGGAGAGTATGTTGTAGAGGTTCGAGCACACAGTGATGGGGGAGATGGAGTGGTGTCTCAAGTCAAAATTTCAGGTAAGCCAGTCATTTCAGTTAAATACTTATAAGTTTCTATGCCATATGGCTTCCCAAGAGTAAAGGTAGAACTGATATTCATACCACTATCAACATTTCCCTAAGTAGTTTTGAATTATCAAAGAAACCTGAAACTTGATATTTTTTCCTTATGTGTCACAAAAGTAAAGTTACAACATACCATGAGTTTGTTGATTATTATCTAGGTGTCAAAGCATAGTTAAAAACTTTCAGTTATAGAATGAACAAATTCTGGGGATCTAACGTATACCACAGATGGTTATAGATGTGTTAATTTGATTGTGATAATTACTATATACTAGGTATGTGAATGCAATCATGTTTTCCTTTTTCTTTTTCTTTTTAGTTGTAGATGGACACAATACTTTTTTTTTTACTTATTTTTTTTATGTGGTGCTGAGGATGGAACCCAGTGCCTCACTCATGCTCCGTGAACACTCTACCACTGTGCCACAACCCCAGCCACTACAATTATATTTCGTACCTTACATAGATTCTATTCGTGATTTCAAACCAAATATTTTAAAATATAAAAGTATTTTTAAAATATAAGATATTAAAATGGTTAATTCTAGACCATAATTTAATAAGATCCAAACTTCTCTCATATCAAAAGGAAATCTAAAGAATGATTTTTAATTCTCTGCACAACTCCTTTTTCTTGTCTGCCCGTGTTGATATAATAAAACAGATCCTGTACCTTGATCTCTGTTTCCTTTTGTGTTAGCCTATTTTTTTTCTGCAAACTCTTTTTCTCACATCATTGATTAATTTTGAATATATATTTGAGACAGAGGGTTTTTTCTCTTTTTTGATTGCACTCTTATGATTTGTTTAATAGTTGAGACTTTTTTTTATCTTCATGGTTTCATTGAGCTGAATTAAAACTAATGTTAATTTGAGAATTTTATGAGAGAATATAAAATACTACATAATGCTAAATCAGGCAGGAATAACTGGGTTATAAGAGTAGTGATGAATAGCTAAATTAATGATATGTTACATATTAAACCAATAACACATCCTTAATACAATATCAGACAATTTAATAATTTAAGTACTATCTTCCTATTAGCTACATTTTCATGCAATTTACCATAACACATGCATACTTTTTTCAAATCAAAAATTTATTGAATAGTGAATTTAAATTTTTCATTTTAATTTTAAACATTAGTATTTTGCCTTTTTCGAATATTTAGAAATTCGAAAAATCTAAAAGTAACAGAAAATATTCATTTATATTCAAAGTACCCTGTAATAATTATAGTTAATGTTTAATTGAATTTATTTCTAGTTACTCTATGTACATATATAATTTTATGTTTTAACTTTATTAAATGCCATATCCACCTTTCATTGATTGTTACACAAATATTCTGTTTCTCATTCAAGATTTTGAAAATTTTATTTAAAATTACACATAATATTCTTTTAAGCACTTCTACTCCGTTCAGTTTTTCCAATCATAAGTGATCAGTTTTTGAGAGTATGTTTGTAAACTGATTTTTCCACAGGTTAAATTTAAATAATGAAACTAAAATTTTACTTCATTTTGCAGTTCTTTGAAAACATTTATCTGTTTATCTTCCTATGTCATTTAATGTGTTTGTTCTCACTTAATACTCTAACATTATTGTCTTTCTCTTCAGTCATTACAAATTTGATAAAAGAAAATGGTATCATTTTGTTTTTAAAGCTTTTTCTATATTATGAACTATGATAACCAACACCTTCATTTGTTTTTTAATCTGGCATTCATTCCTCAGTTTAAACTGAATGTAGTTTCTGGGATTTGGACTCACAGTCTGTAACTGGTAATGCTATAGTCAAGCCAGCAATGTCAACATGCTTATAAAAGTGATATGTTGGTAATTGCTCAATAACAGACTTTCTGGGGATGGTGGAAATCCCTTTGTTTACATCTGTGGTGTAAATATTCTCACCATGTCCGATTGCAAGCTTCCCACATGATTTTACTTAGTACCCACTAAGTGTAAAGTACTACCCTCTGCAGATGTGAGGGGCATAACTTCAAGAGCACTGGTGACATTGAAGAGTAGTAAAATAATCAGGAGGTGATGGATTTTGAATATTTGCTACCTTTGTTTTAAGTTTTTTAATAAGTTTATTTAATTTGACTTTTAATAATGGTGTTTTTAACAAATGCTCATAAAGTTCCTGAAAACAGTTGGCTCTCAAAAGGTGGTATGGGCCAATTTCAGTAAGCCATAGAAGTAATTGGACATTCCAGTGTAAATAGCCTATGTATAGAAGATACATTGTATGCTTGTTTAGAAACATAATTGGTGTCTTCCTCTCCCTCCCTACCTTCTTCCCTTCCTTCCGCTCCCCTCCCTTCTCTCCTCTCCCCTTGACATCCCTCTCTCTGTTTCCTAACTAATGGACAATTCTTACTTGCAAAACTTCTATTATTTATCTTAGTCCAACCATAAGTGCACAAAGAAACTGTAGAATTAACATTATGAAATGTCAGATATTTAGGGAATAGTAACATTTTAGTATTTTGTTGTTTGAGTTTGGATTTATTTGCAAATTGCTTAATTTATTTGTAATGAAAAAAAAGCATGTAGCTGGAAATGTTAAACCTTCCTGCAAATTTGAAGAATTTTAATACTTTAATATTTTATTGCAGTTTTGTGTACAAAATATGTAGCCAAGAATTTTAATATACTGCTAGATTTAATGTTTGTAACCATTTTGCTATTAATTCATTCATTCAACAAATATACAATTAGATACAGTACAGTGGGCTCAGTTCACATACTTAAAACCTGCTAAGGTCTTTACATTTCTACATTCCTCTCCGGTCATACTGCATTTCCAATCTTAGTCTCCTGCAGTTGACTGTATGCACACTCAGAGAGGTCTTTTCAAACATACTCAAATCATGTGAGTCTCCTCTTAGAAAGAGGTCCCATAGAGTAATGTCTAAGTTCCTTCTCATGGCCCTTAGGCCCTGTGTGACCTGGCCAAACTCATCTCCATTAAGTGATTTCTCCCTTCTCCACTGACCTCCATATCTACGGGACACAGAGGTGTCACTCCTGGTTGAGGCATTGTACTTGCTCCACCTACTGCCTGAAGATCTTTGCATTTTGGCAACCCAGGCTCTTTCTTACCATTTGTTTCTGCTCTGAGATTATCACCACCAGTTTATGCTGTGCCCCCTCACTCTGAGTAACTGTTAGTTACATATCACAACACTGTCTTATTTTCTTCATAATATTTATAACCATTTAAAAGTGTTCAGTGCGTAGTAAAATCAAACAGTTGTTCATTGTCTGTCTCCAGTCTTTCCTGAATCTAAGCCCTATGAGAGCAAGCTCTTATCTGCTTTGTTCGACTTGGGGATCTCTAGCACCTAGGGAACTATTTGGCATGTAACAGCATTTAGTAAATGAATGCTGAATCATTTATGAATTCCACATAGAGAAAAATATAGTTACAAGAATAATTTGGGCAACTTAAGGTTATGATTAGATCTTCAGAAAAATTGATATATTTCCCCATTAGGTACAGGCATTATATGTCAGGTGCTGATCTACAAATTTGAGTCTTTGAATAGCCTTTGATCTACAAATTTGAATCTTGGAAATTTTACTAGGCATAGTAATCTGTAATTCTACTTCTTTCTGCCCTTAATACTACTTGCTGTCTTACATGATTCCTTATGGAATATTTACAGTGCACATCAAGACAAATGTAACACCTCAAATGTTTCAGCACAAAAAAAAATCTCTAAGAAATTATGAATTGTCTTCTTATAACCTTTAGTTGTTTCTAATCATTAGGAGCTAAATTAAGAGAATGTACAGATAGCTATAGTGTTTTGAGTATTAATTTAGGTAAGCTAATTTGGTTTAATTCATATTTGCTATAAAACTTAGGCTATTAGATAACAAGGATCTTTGTTCATAAATATCCACAGAGAATCATACATTTGTCATATATGTGTAAGCGTGCCTATTCTAAGCCCTTATTTTTTTTTTATTTAGTTTCAAACAGGCAATAGATACCTCAGCCAAACCAAGGAGGACTTTTAAGGACATTTCAGAGGCTGGACTTCTTCCTAAGGACAGAAATAGTTAGTCATATGATACCTTTGACATAGGATTAAAATGATCCGATTTTCTCACTTGCAAAAATCATATTGGTGATTGTGGAAAATATATACAGCCAGGCAGTTAGAAGTAAGGAGAGGAATTGCAGGGCTTATTGCCATAAGATGATTAAAAGATATTGATGTTTTACACCAGAAAGATGGGGTGATTGAAGTCTAGGGTGGATACTAAAAGAACAGGCCCTCTTTTCCATTTGACTTAAAGTTACTGTGTATTTATTTTGTGGACCTTATGTCTTCTAATAAATCTGTAATTTATCCTGATGTTACCACAGATGATGTAATGTAAACATTTAATCTACTATTTTTTTAACTCCAAGCTATTAAGTTAAACTCTATAACAATAGCCACTGACTTAATCACTGTGATTAAAAACATGTTTTGTCTTTCGTTTGTCCTTTACTCTCCAGTCGAAGAAAGAGGGGTAAAAAAATCATTTTATGATTAGAACTTTTGGACATTTAACTCCTTAATTCCCATGTGCCCTTCTCTGGTGCCTTAATAGTGCACTATAAAAGTGACAAGGTGACAGATTGAATGTTCATAGTTAATTCACATGTTATTAAATGAAAGTGCAATATTGACATCATCATCCTTGCGATGTCTTTTATAGGCATTTTCAAACCTAAAGTTCTGAGCTTCTAGTCTTACACTATAAGCTCTAAATGGAAGGAAAGGGAAGGTAATACATATGGTGGTTTTAAGCTTACTTTATCCTGCTTTCCTTATGACAGGATACTATATATGATTCAGTGATCCCTACATCAGCAACTTTGTAAAAGTCTTCTATCTTTCAGGAGAAGTAGATTTCTATGAATAAAGTGACCATGTGAATATTGTGAATGCATATTATTTGACAGTAATACTGCAGTTGAATGCCATTTTTATAAATCCATCATCATAATTTAATAAATTTACATTTTCAATAAAGGAAATTAGATATTATTAAGGAATGCTACCTCTGCAACCATTTTGATATAGCCAAATATTTGGTTTTCTTTTATATTTTGTGCATGCTCATGTTGAGATTTCAAGTGGATAAATCTAGTCTACATAGATCTAGGTTCACAAATAGCTTAATTTATGTCACTTCTAAATATGAATCACCTTTATTTTCAGTGAATTGTGACATCTCAAAGCCTTTCCCCAACACCTGTACAGAATTCCTAGTTTTGTGGCAAGAAAGAAAAATGAAGGAAAGTTTTTATATAATGTAATATCTTGTGAATTAGACTTCAAGAAGAAATGCACAGCCCTGATGATTAGTAACCTCACCCTGTGAATGACCCAGCCTTGCTCCAGTAGTGGATGGTTAGCTCACAGCTCAGGGAGCACCCAGAGTCTCACTTGTCTTTCAGAAGCTTTGAGCACTAGTTTGAGAAGCATATGCTAGGAAGCAGACATATTGTGAATGGTGGGAAAAATTTCTGTGCATCTCTGGAAACAGAGTTGTGAGGAGCCTAGTGATGATAGTCCAAGCAAAACATGAAATCAGCTTCGACTAGTGTGCTAATAGTAGAAGATGGAAGAAGCAGTATTATTCAAGACTATTTGAAAGAAGACCCAGAAGTATTTTTTGATGATTTGATGAGAGAAGTTTGGGGATTTGGTATGACTAAACATTTAGATTGACCAGAAGAATCATATACCAACATGACCAACAGATTCATGAAACAGAACCATTTACTGACAATAGGAAAATTAAAGAGAACTTCAGAATAATAGGATATAATAGAAGATCAAGGAAAACCAAGATTCATAACTTCTAGTTAAAAAATAAAGAGCAAAACAGAGTCTGCATACAATCACAACAATTTTGGTGGTCAGTCATAAATTCTCAATTCAAAATTATTTGAGAAAATAGATACAATTAGTCCTGATATGATCAGGGTCTCAAAAATATAATCATGAAACAGGTTTTCTTCTCTCTCCACTTGAGAGGCCCCAGTATTGGCCTTATTCAAAAGCTTCCATTTATGCAAAATGCTGAAGAAGCATTAGGGATTATCCCTCACATATAGATATTATAATTAATACCATGAACAAGAGGCTCCATCTCTTTTGGAAGTCAATATTTAAATTATGGATCTTTTCCAAAAGCCACTCCAAAAGCACTCTCCCATGATATTCAGAACCAAGTCATAAGTCTATCCCTAAATTAATAGAATGAAATTTCTATGATTGCCCCAAATGATCAATATTTATTGTTGATCTGAGGATGACAAAACCTTTCTGGAGAAAGAATATCTCAACAACAACAAAAAAATGAACAGTGGATAAACAAGAGAGCAGAAAGGAAAAAGATTTCTGCTTAATATTAAAAGTGAGGAAAAAGAGGGAATTAGGTCAGAGATAAACTTTGTAAAAACTCAGAGGAAGAGGGTTGGAAAGTTATGGATATGCTAGGACATTATCTTCAAAAGGCAGGGTTATTTTTAGTTGAAGCAATAAGGTATGGCCAAGAAGTGTAGGTGCTGAGATTAAAATAAGAATTTATAATACTGAGCAAGTTATCCAAGATTATGTCAACACTTAAGTTGAAAGAACTCTAATCCAAACAAAGTAAGTAAACACAAGTTTATCATTTACAAATATACATTTGGATCTATTCAAATATTCACATAGGCAAGGGGAGAGACATATTTAAGGAACAGTTTCAGTCATTACTACTATAAGAAAATTATGAAAGTTTTTTTGTTGTTTTCTATTTTGGATTAGATATTTTACAATGCTGAAATCTTTGAGACAATACTTTCCCTCTAAAAGCTGCATTTTGGGGTGTGCACTGAAATCAGAAAGATACACTGTGAATGTGTAGTCTGGAAGAAATATTACTAAAGAAACTAAAATTGCTCCCTAGCATGAGCAGTGACTCATATGATCACTGCTTTAGAAAACCAGATTGGAAATTAGAAGAATGTACCATTTTAAAACAGTATAATTGCATCAAAAAAGTTACAGGAAATGAGCCTAAAGGAGATATCTTGATTCATAAATAAGTTTTGTTTCTGTAAATCTTGAGTATCAGAAAAATTCCAGGTTCACTAAATAGTAATTTGGTTGTCTCACTTTGTATAATACCAAACTATGAGAAATTTGGCCATAAAGTTTTCAAAATGATTATGGATAATAATTTGCTTCAAATATTGGTAATGAGAAAATGGATAATCTTATATAATGATATATCTTAGGTATCTAATTATAATTATTAACAAGCTCACATTTGTATTTGTAAAAGTTAATATGTTAATGGCACAAAATAATATTAATATATCTCTTTTTTATACTTAGAAGGATTAGAAACAGCCTATATTCCTAAAGATGTAATATCAGGATAGTTATTTCTCCCCTCAAATCATCATTTTATTACTTTGTATTCTGTATTGATACAGCATCAATAAATATGTGAGGTAAAGCAATTAAATGGTCTGTAATCAATGTATGCAAAAACTATAAAAATACTATTTCAAAATTCATTTTCCTCGGAAACTTTATAGCCATCTTAGGAAAATATAAGGATAATTGCCTATGTTGAGAAGGGGAGTTGGGTTTTAAATTTTCTCTCCTGAGATTTGACATGAATTGATTATAACATAATGTGAAAAATGTTTATAAAAGAAAATGAATTTATCATTGTTAAAAAATAAGAGCCTGGAAATTTCTCACAAATGTAACTAAAAACTTTAATGCTATCATAAGAGGAGCATAAAACACTTAAACTGAAAAGTAATATGCCAACAAATCTAAATGGTCCATTCGATATTACATTAGGGACCAGCTTTGATGATTTATGAAGGAATTTTCAGGGCTCAAAGTACTTCCCATATTCTGGTAAGGAGAGAAGGTGGGCCTCTAGGTGGGCCATGCACAGTATGGAAGCAGTTCAGTGAAGCAGATGGCATTCCAGAGTTAGATTTTATAGAGCCAGACCAAAAGTAAATAAATAATTTGGAGCATATTTCAAGAGTATGAATTTTCCAGCCAGTTGTCTTGCTTCTACCATCAGACCCTGCACACTTGACTCTTACCAAAAGCCAAGCACCACAGAGAAGCAAGACCATTCCCAGGTGTATAGATTACAGAGGAGTGGCTCCACAAGACACTAAGCCCAGAGATACTTCAGAATCCAGCTATGCCTGCTCGTGGCAAATTCTTAGAATACTGTTATAGATGTAGGTGATTCCTCCAATAATGCCCTGGCCTCCCAATTCATTGACCTTCTCTTTCCTGAGGATCTTATCCTCTCCCCTTTCTCAACGACCCACTTATAATCACAATCTCAACAGGACCACATCCAGAATGTGAATTAGAGTTTGAGTAGTCCCTGAAATTGGAATGAGGAAAACAATTACATTGTAAAGTTCAATAATTTCTAGTAGAACTTTAACATTCCTTCAAATATAAAATCACTTTCACCAAGAGTAACTGAAGATAGTCTCATAACTTATTTCAACTGTTGATGTAGCAATTCAAAATATTATTAGACCTAGTTCTAGGTCTCATTATTTAAATATGCCAATAAACATGTTATTATAATGTGCTAGAAAACATATATTTGGCTTTCTAATCTTTGTATAAGTGCATTTCAATATAATTGGTTTTCTTTTAGCTCTATATTGTATTTTATTCATATAAAAGCAATATTTCCAATATTCTCAGTTTCACAAACTACTAAATAGGTTAAGTAGTTTGACACACCAAATAGGTTAAGAACGCCTACAAATCTTAATATTATTTTTTTTTTTTTTTTTTTTTTTTTTTTTTTTTTTTTTTTTTTTTTTTTTTAGAAAGTGAGAGAGGAGGACAGAGAGAGAGAGAGAGAGAGAGAGAGAGAATTTTAACATTTATTTATTTTTTTTCTTAGTTCTCGGCGGACACAACATCTTTGTTGGTATGTGGTGCTGCTGAGGATCGAACCCGGGCCGCACGCATGCTAGGCGAGCGCGCTACCGCTTGAGCCACATCCCAGCCCCAAATCTTAATATTATTACTAACTCCAAATTAAAAAAAAAAAAAAAAACTTACTTAAGCATTTTATTTTATGATGTTTAACTCTTCCCAGCTTGTTCCTCATATTTTATCTCAACTATAACCATTTTTCTACGTTTCCCCCAATCAGACTTTCTGTTGTTCCTCTTGCTTATGCTTCTGTCCTTCAGCCCTCTCATCACCTAAGTGGTCTCAGCTCAGACACCACATTTGCCTTGCCCAGTTTTCTTGATGCTCCTTCCATAGCCAAGTCCTCCCTGCTTCCTTCAGGACATTCTCCTCTCCAGCCGCAGAAGGCCTGTTTGGCATCTCAAAGCCTCAATTTACCTGCCCATTTCCTCTTGTTGAGGTTTTCTGTGAACCTTCTACAAGCTCTTGGGCCCTCCTATTCATTCATTGAAGACTTTAGTACCCATTCATGGTTATACTCTCCAGACTACTTCTTGAAACATTTTGATGATTTCAATATAGATGTATATGATCTTTCCATTTTTTATGTCTTCACAGGTTCTTGAAATATTCCTCTTATTTTACTGTCCTGCTCTTGTTTCTACCCCTCCCCCTTATCATTACTGTCTTCATCATCTCACACATTCTAGCGTTGACTTCCTCTTCCTATCTTTCTTCTCATTCCTAATACTAGAACTTCTAAAATTTTTGACCCAGCAGTCACCACAGCCATGACTTTACTTTTCTCTATCCTCTATCTTCTTCATGTCCACATCTGTCCACATCTAGCATATATCCAGACACATCCACCTCTGCTCTATCATGCCCAGCCCTCACATTTTGCCTCCAGCACTGTTGTACCAGCCATCTAACGGTTCTCTTCCCTTTCTTCCTAACACCCTACCATTCATTCTCAACAGAATGACCACAGTTAGCATTTATCCAGCTAATGATTGCTCTCTCCACTCAAACATTTAAATTTAGCCACCCGCCCAAACACCAAACACCATTCTCTTGACACTTGGTATTGGTTTAGATTGAGAACATCAATACAAAAATTACAGTTAAATAATCCTCCTCTGCGGGCAGTTCAGATGTTACTGACTGTTACTGACTTTGATATTTGGTATTGCTTTAACATGAGGAAACACTAAAAAAAGAGAATAAACAAAACCAAAAAGTAGTCACACAAAATCTACTGTCATGTTACAGTGTTCTAAAATTGTTGAAGATTTATTTTGCTGTACCACACAATATGCTTTTAAAGAGCCATGATTGAAATGTCTCTCTAGTAGGGCTAAACCCAGAGAAAGGAGCACCATGATTCAGGATAATAAATAGCTAATATTAGAATAATATATTATTTATTATTATATGAGGAGACATGAAATCCCTTTACATCCTCTATTTAATCCCTTTAAACAGAGGATGAGTTCTTCAAGAAAGGATTGCAGAAGACCTCTTATATCCAGACTCTAAAACAGGTCATCTCTTCCACATGTATCCCATGTAAGCACCCACAATACGAAAGTACTGTGAATAGTCCATTTTCCTCTACAGGCATCTGAGATATTACTTACTGGAGTGTTTTGAATAGGAGGCTTTTTCATCATACACATTCTTTTAGTTAGCTTTTTGTCACTATGACCAAAAGACCTGACAAAAACTTAGAGTAGAAAAAGCTTATTTTGACTCACAGTTTCAGAGGGTCAGTACATAGTTCTGGACTCCATAGTTCTTGGCCTAAAGTGATGCAGAACATCATGGTGGAAGGGCATGGAGCAGGAAAGCAGCTCAGGACATGGCAAACAGGAAGCAGAGAGAGAAATAAGGGTAGAGGTGGGGAGGAGAGCTGTGCTCATCATGGACAAATATAAACCTCAAAGGCACATGCACAGTGACCTACTTCCCCGGCCACACCCTACCTGCCTAAAATACCACCTTGTTAGTCGATGTCAATGGATTAATCTACTGATTTGGTCATACATCATCATCTGATCTTTTGCCTCTGAAAATTTTTGCATTGTTCCACACATGAGCTTTTATGGAATACCTCATGTCTAAACCCTAACACATATAATCTCTAAATAGGTTACCAATATTAATCTTCAATTCAGTACCGTTATCTAAAAGAACTCTGGGGAAAGCACACTCTGATAACTTCCTAATTTATTGCATTTTAAATAGATTGTTGGCAAACATTATAGATTGTTATTCTGGATACCTTCCCTACTTGATTATCCCTCAAACAGTGTCTGTTCTCTGGCATTATTTGAAATATTTCCTCTTATTATACTGTCCTGCTCTTGGTTCTGCCCCACCCCTTATCTTTACTGTCTTCATCATCTCAAACATTCTGTCTGAGGCATTATTTGTTTTTACATTTTGGATGATGACCTTGATTACTGATCTCTTTCTATGTATGCATAATCTGGCCAAAGCTGAACCAAATCTGCAATATGCCTTTATCTAAATATATGCAGCATTGTGTATTTTAATTAAAAATCAATAAATATATATAGAACGCTTTTTAAAGTTACCTGGGATGCCTGAGGCACTTAATAAATATTAGCAATATTAGTAGTAACATTTGCTGATATTATTGCTCTTTTGGTTTTATTTTTTCTTTTGTGTTACTTTTCCTAACTTTATTTTTCACTCTCTCAATATTTATTTTTTTCTTTTTTCAAGCTCTCTTAGTTTCTGTAAACTCTTGCAAAGCCTTTTTAAAATGAGCCAGCATATATCTTAAGTAAATATTTATTTTATTCTCCAAAGAACCTCACATAGCATTTTGATTCAGTATTTGTTTTTTTCCATTTCATTACCAAAAACAAAAACAACAACAAAAATAAACCTCTTCACATAAATACTATTGCCTTACAATGTATGAAAAACTTAGATCATAAATGTTTTAGGAGCATATATTGATCCTCAAGAGCTATAAGACATGTGGATCCGATTTCTAGTATATGCTTTATGATTAACTGTAAGCTAAAAAGAATTCTTAAACTATTAAAATTCTAAGAAATGAGGACCTAAGCTACTTAGCAAGACCTTGTCTCACAATAAAAAAATAAAAATGGATATGGGTTGTGGCTCAGTGTTAAAGTGCCCCTGGGTTCAATCCCCAGTAAAATATTTTTTTTAAAAAAAGAATATATTCCAAAATATGAGAACAAGTAAAATATAAAAATGAAATGCCTAAAATAAAGGGAAACAAGAAGAAAATTGGGCACAATTAAAAACCACTTATGTATTTAGTGAAACAACTTTCATAGCAAATGGAAAACTAGAACATGTGATTCTAAGATTACAGAGATTATAATCTAAGGAGAAATCTCAACCATAAATTAAACCAACTTAATAGAGGAAGATTAGATGCAGAAGAAGTGATGCCACTCTATTTGAAAGGTATAGTCATCATAGTTCTCACATTTGTTCAAGTCCCAAATATTTTGGTGACATTATCTATTTGAGATTTTCTGAGAAAACCTTAGTTTATATAAATGATATAACATTTTTTTCTTTTTATACAGCCCCTACAAATAGCTGCTTTATGTTATCACCGAGTATATTTTTCTGACAATAAAATAGAATTAGTCCTTTGGAAGATTGCTCATTTCTCTGCACTCTAGTGATTTTGAGAAGATTGTTAATTACTTTGCTCTGTGAACTGGTAATTTTGACACTGGAACATACTGTTTTGCAGTTCCCTTAAGCCATATCTTATTTTTTTTTGCTTTTTTTTCCCCCTAGGATTGAAAGCTGCCTTTATCAAAAAGTTTTAACTGATCTTTAACAAATTTAAAATAACTAAAATGTATTTAAGTATCATTACAGAAAAGGCAATATATTCATTCATTTATTATACTTTCATAGAACATTGAGCTCAGTTAAAGAAATAATAATAATAATTTGACTTAGAATATTTTTACTCTGATTTTTTAAATCCCTTTTCTTTCATTTATTTGAATGAATATAATTTGTCAATAAGGCAAGAACTTTACTAACTAGTCCTCTATTTTATTTTTATTTTTTGGTATTAGGGATTAAACACAGGGGCACTTAACCACTGAGTCACATCCCCGGGCCCCCGTTGTTTAAAATATTCTATTAAGAGACAGGGTCTTGCTAAGTTACTTAGGGCCCTACTAAGTTGCTGAAGCTCACTTTGAACTCACAAGCACCCTGGCTCAGCTTCCTAAGACACTGATTTTTAAAATAATATTTTACAAATCAGATAAAGGAAATATAAAATGAAGAATATTTTGTAGAATATCTGAATTTTGTAGCCAGAATCCCTTTTCTTGGAAAATTTGATGGGAAAATCCAAATTAGTGTGGATTTTAAATTATTATGAGACTATTTGTAACTATGTAGTGTTTGAACTTCTTTGATTGACTGTCTTGGAATAAGATATATCCTACTAAAATTTGAATTTAATTGAGTAATAAATTTTGATAGGAGTTAGAGTATTGTTATCAGGAGAAAAAGCACACATATCACAGGCAATAATAAACTCTATACTATAATTATTTCTTAAGACTTTTGTTTTTAAGTATTTTTGTGTAAATTAAGAATTGTCAGTGCCTGATAGCTTAAATAATACATTTTTTTTCCTGTAGCATAGACTGTATGTGCCAAGGTTAGCTATGCAACAGATAAAAAAATCACAATGAGAATATGATCAAAGTTTCTGCTTTAGTAGAGAAAGGAATGGCTATTCTTTCTATACTTTAAACTTGAGCAAATTTCCTTTTTTTAATAACTGACTTCTTGGCAAGAGCCAAAACACTCATCTCAATGTACAGCAGTTATTTTATGTATCCTCAGCAGTTACTAATAAACATTGTAATGCTCACATGTGAATAATGTGTTTCACTCAGAATCCTCCCTTTATATTACATTCTCAATTGTCACATCATATTTAAAATACTAGTTCTTTAGTTATTAGATGTACTTAAATAGTCTTATATGGTTTGGAAATTGTCAAATTATAGAATACATTTTTGCAAACTTAATGGATTCTAATAGATATGTATTGATTTAAATTGCTGTGTCTATAATTTTATATATTTTCTATACAGATATACTGTGCAGTCACTGCACAATATGTCATTTATGGCTTATTCTCATACCTTTTCAATTAGTCAAAATAAAACACTGCAAATTCAAAACCAAAAAGTAGGGTTATTATAAGTAGTGAACATTTCTGTTGTGTTTCCTTTCCAAGGTTAATAACTTCTCTGACACTTGAGCAATTGTGGGTTTTTTTAATGTATTCTAAAGGAATATGTTTTTTAATTCTGTAAAATTTATGGTTAAGAAGATGATGATATAAAATATTTTCTTATATTTTAAGACATCTATATGTTTTTATTGTTTTAGAGTGTTTTATAAATCAGTGAATGTAAATTAATTTACCAGGATGACTTAACTATAACTTTATATTAAATATGATTAATATAAATAAATAGCTTAGAATAAGAGTTCACTTCTTTTTGAATATCAAGGATTACTTTTGATTAACTTTTCTCTTTTGAGCAATGCATTTGCTCATGATATTATTTTTCTCTTTTCACAATTAGAAGGGCATTTGTAAAACACATTCATGTATTCTGCCCCATCTCATCTGTTTAGCTAATGTATCTCCTCCCCTAGGAAGCTCCTTATTGCAACCACTTGCAGCTGTTCCTCCTTTTCCTTTCCATCCATCTTGTTTGGCATCCTAAGTGCAATAGTTCTCACCACATGCTACTACTATTGTGGTTTATTGTCATTCACCTGTGATCTCTGGAGGAGAGATGGTTCATTCCTGCAGCCAGTACTGAGAAGCACTAATAGGCTCATTAAATTGAAATACATAAGTGAATGTCTGGCAGTTAAATTTCTTTCTCTTCTGTTTAAATTTAGAGAATTTGCCTATAAGAAAAAAATTTATCAGATCCACAGATTTTTGTCACATTCACATGATAACTGACATTACTACTTAAAACACACAACATCTTTATCTACAAGTTGGATCCTGTCAGTGTACTTTGCTCGGGCGGTGATTTGTATGTCTTCCCTCTTTGCTTCCCACCTAGGGGCATTATGGTGCAGGAATTACTCTTATTTGAAAGAAGGGTGTGCTTCACTTCAGTAGGTTTCTAGCTTTCAACAACCTTGGAAAGGTTAAGCTATAGTAGCCTAACCCTGATTCCCCCTGGCTTGCCTTACATGATGCTGTAAATCCCTCTTGTTACCTTTTAGGTGCCCTTCACTGTGGATCTGATAGATACCTTTTCCTTCCTCAGTGTGGAATTCTTTTGAATTTGGTCTGTTGACACTGCAGATGAATGTCACTCAGATTTTTGACAAGGGCAGATATATCTACTTACAATAACAGGAAGAGCTATCAGCTATTAAATATTTTAAATAGTAATGTGCTCTGTATCTTTAATTGGTACAATAATACAATTAGATAATTGTTTTCTCACCATTTTGTTAATGAAGTGATTGAAATTCAAAGTTTAAGTAATTTGTATATGGTTGGTAAAGTGAGGATCCAGAATTCAAGTGATATAGTTTTAACATCAAAACATGTACTCAATCTCTACACTATGCCCAGATATAAAAATTCCACATGGCCAATTAACAAGAACCTGATTCTGAGACATGACATGGCTCAAGAGAAAAAAACAAAGACATTTAGAAATACCCAGGCCATTCTATAAGTAACTACCCTGTTGCAAAATAAGTAGTGAAGCCAGATAGGCAGAAGTGAGATCTATAGCACCCCAACTCCAAACCAAAGTTTGTTAATTATAGGGGAAAGAACATGTAATTGCTTTGTCCATTATATAAACATTAGGAATCCACAATATCTTTGGAAAAATTAAGTAAACTCAGATTACTTTCTTTTAATTATCTAGAGTCCATCTGCATAAGAGGAAAATTCTTCTGAGTCAGTTAAAGCTAATATAGTCAATTAAAATGCTAACTAAATATATTCCTGTAAAGTAATAGATTATGATTGCTGGACCAAGATCATATCTCTTACACAGTGGGAACATAATCAATACATAAAATAAGAAAGATGCTGAGTAGTGCTTAACATCTCACAACTGCATGGGCGGAAATTTCACAAGAGAAAAAAAATATATTGTTGAGGGTCTCAATTCTCAAGTTGAGAAACTTGCTGGTGTGCAGCAAATTTTTCCAAGTAAATTCTACTTTTTTTGTCTATATTGTAAAACTGACCTATAATTAGCTAGCAAAGACATTTCTCAAATATGGAATATATAAAAGACTGTTTTACCATATTTCAGAATTGTGCTCTACAGTGTATGTTGGACTAACTACTTGATGTGGGTCTACCAATAAGTAGGAATTTAATAGGGAAACTAATTTCATTCACTTCATTTTCTCAGGAGAATGCTCTTTCCAGCATGCATAAAAAAAGAAAATACATGGTAGAGCTACAGCAGAGGGGGGGGGAATCTAAAGTATGGTTTAGTGATAGAATGAAGATAGTTTTGACTATCAATCAGTTCATTCAACAAAAATGTACTGAGCACCAAATTTGCATTATATAGCACTTAGTGCTTGGAAATTTGAAGATGAATAAGAACATAGTCTCTATTGTCTATTTAAGGAGCCCCAAAGTTACAAGAGAATAAGGCAGGTGAAGAAATAATTGCAGCATGGTGCATTAAGTTTTGTAGAAGCCGGCAGAGAAGTTAGCTATGCACAATTATTTCAAGGAATGACACTTTGAGTGAATCTTAAAAGATCCCCAAGACTTTTTCAGGCACTAAAGCCATTCAAGGAAACAAATTTAAGGAAAAAAGTTGACTCTGGGAAAACATGAAAATAATGTCTCATTTACTGAATCTGGAATGCAAGATTAAAATACAAAGGTAGGGTAGATTTGATGACAGCACAGGTAATAGTCAGACTGCAAAAAGGGAGCAGATTAAATTTGTTAGCTTTGGAGTTTTGGGGCTTTTTTTTCTTTTGTTTTGATTAGGTCCTGGGTTTCTAAGACAGAGGTAATAGAGTGGAACTAAGAGATTCTAGAGCTGCTTTGGAATAAATCAATTGCACTTTGTGTACAAGTTTGCATATTGCAAGTGAAAGGGGGAAAAAGGGTTTTGAAATTGATTTTTTCTAATTTATATAATTAAGTGCATGGTGATGTCATGGACTAAGCTAGGTAATGCAAAGGATGGGAAAATTTTATAAGAATAGTGACAGAAAGAGAGTGTGTATGTGTGTGTGTGTGTGTAGGAAGACAGAAAAAAAAAGTCCTAAGACAAACTCTAAATGAAAAACCCAACCTGAGAAAACTATGTAAGGTGAACAAGAGTTAGAACAGCCCAGATAACATAAACTCTATCAAAAATGATTCTTTGCTCTCAAACTTCTAATTTCCATAACATTTATCTTGGCCCCTAGAAGCTTCCATTATCAATTACTTCAAAATACTTAGTATATCATCATTTTTCAGCATTTACAAATCCCTTTATATAAAATATAGTTTCAAGAGATACAAATACAATGGGATACAAGTGGAAGAGAGAAAATGCAATAATGGCTCTAAAACCTGAAGTAATGAGTGACTGAGAGAAGAGTGGCAGTACTGTTAGAAATGCTGGTATTGACAAGGGTCTCAATTCTCATCCTCTGTGTGGGAATTGACTTGCTCAACAAAAACAAAATGATTTCTTAAAAAATTTCCCAGAGTTTCTGGTGGTTGGAAAGAAGTAACTACTCTGTTGATTTTGTAAACTCTTTGCAGAGTGATGAAAGTTAAACTTTTATATATATATTCATTTTTTTGAACTCAAAAAGAATTTGAACACCACTTTATATTTCAGGTCCCAATACCATAAAACTATGAATAAGAAGTAGTCTTTTGGGAAAAGCAATTCTCAAGAGTATATATATATATATATATATATTTTTTTTAAAAAGAAGGAAATTTTGTGCAGATACAACCTGAAGAGATTACAATTATTTTATACTATCTGCATGAGAAAATGAATAAGCACTGCTCTTAGACATTCTTTGGAATAGTCAGTGTTCAGTTTTGCCAGTAACTCCTTACACATTTCTGATCCTTTTCAGAACATCTTAGAAATTGTTTCTCCTGTAGTGCAAAGAGAACCCTACATTGTTGTGATCCATTTAAGATACCAGGGATTCATAGATTTAGACAATTTCTTATAAAAACTTCGTATGTGGGGGTGGAGACAGAGAGGCACTGATCTTTTTGATAGCTTAATCCTGCAGTGAGGCTCCAGTATAACAAATAAGTTCAGGATCATAGTAAGAAAGAAAGTCATGTGTACCAAGATACTATGTTAAACAGGTGAGTCATTCATTTGTCATAGCCCCAAATCAAAAGATAAATCAAGAGAAATCAAATGGGACTTTTTGCTCTAGTTTAAGACCTGGGAAAGTTTCCAAGGTAGTCATGTCTCTTAATCACCATTTGGAACCAGTGGGAGAATAGGATTCTTGGCTTCTGTAGCAATAGAAGTTTTTAAATACCTGCAATAATCTCCAACTTGCAAATCATTACTTTGAGGTGGGATCACTGCATTATCTAACAATATTAGGAGATGTTCAGGAAGCAGCCATGGGATAGACCAAAAAGGGCAGTAGGTTAGACTGTGGTTTGAGTGGAGTACCCATTTTTGCCTTCTGCCAGGTGGACATAGGTGAGCCTCTATAAATAAAAATAAGGATACATAATTGTGCATTTTACTAGTTAAATAACATGTTCAAAGTGTCCTGAACAGAGTAGAACTTACTAAGTGATAAAAATTAAAGGAGCACATTGAACCAGTATTTAATAATGCCATGTTATGGGTCAGACTGTCCAGAAAACTTAAGTGAAATACAGTTAAAGAAATCTCCTTTTTTCATTCTACTATCACCATTCCCAGTATATTTAAATTTTGGAGGTTTCCTCATTGTCAGGTGGAGATTCTATTTTACAAAGAAAAACAGAGGTACAGTATAAATTTTTGATATAACCTGTATCTATATTTAGATAAAACCAGATATGTGAGATCAGAATCACTTCCAAGTAAGACAACCACTTGGATAGTGGCTGCTAAATAAGGAGCCACATGAATCTGAATACTGCTTCCACTTGGAACAGTTTTTCTGTGTATTCCACAGCTCTCACCTTCCTCAAGGAGCTACTATTCTTTTAGGCCACATACATACTTTTTCCTAGAATTGAGGAAGAATTCTCTCACAAATATGGATAAGGTATTAGGTGTTCAAGTATGTATCTCCAAAACATATTGCATCTTTCCTATAATTTTAGGAATTTCATACAATGCTAGACTGTCTATGAATGAGTAGTCATGACATCCAGCTTCATGATAGTGTGACCCCAAAGTTTCCATTGTCTCATCTAGAAGTAAATTTTATGCCCCACTGTGGGCTTGAACATGGGAATTAAAATCACCAAAATATCATCTAGTCAAATTTGTATAAAAGAACTGAGAGGAATTCTGTGGGCTATGTGAGAAGACATATCTGTTCCCTTTAGTTTGAATTTCTTTAGTTTAGATACGCTTACATCAATTCTTGAATCTTCTTTCTGACTTTACTTTTCCCTGTGCCTCAATACTAATTAGATGAAGGCAAGGTAGAGGCTGCAGAAGAATAATTTATTAGTTTTAAAAATAAACATGGAAAAATCAAATGAGCATCTGAAGTTTCCAGGCTCTCTAACTTCAATAGAATTTAAGAGAAAGTAATCCTGTTGGTAATTTGATATATTCCATAAAGTTCAGGCTACCTATTGTGGAGAATGTTCTTTCAAACAGCTATTTTCATACCTATATGCAAAGATTATCTAATAAACTTGCTCTGGTTGTTATAAAGAAATTGAATACATTGCTATAGATTTCGTGTAAGTTGAAAATGAAACAAATCCATAAAACCCATATGTATGCTGTGTAAGAATTCTGTAGAACAGGATGCAGAGACCGGGTCTCTTTTGTCTCACTCCATGCTTACATTTTATCACTAAATACTCACTAAATAATAATTTGTAAATGGACAATTATTTTCAACTTCATAATTAACAGATGGTCTTTACTGTGCATTTCTCATATTTTTCAAATTTAATTCTTATAACATCCTACTGTATAAGTATACCCTCCCCATTTTAAAGGTAAGGAAATGGAAATCAGAGAGGTGGGTAAGTGCCTCTGAGGGGTCACACCCTCAAGTGAGTGGTTATGATATTCAAATTGCATTCTGTCTCACCCCAAAGTTCATGCCCTTATGAAAATGCCACCTTGCATTTCCAAAGAAGTATATAAGCCAATTTTAAAAGTTTTCATAATTATTTTCTTACCTCTCCCCCCCCCAAAAAAATCAAAAGTTGGGTTTTGAAGCATGTGCTTATTGGCAAGGAGGTAGTTATAAGTTGCTTTTATGTTTCCCAGCAAATAATTGGTAGTCATCTATTGCTAATGCTCACTCTATTATCAAAGAGGAAATGTATCCTAGCAATCTGGCATTCTCTGACAGGAAAAGGGCCAGAATCAACAGTGAGGAACAAACAGAACTGCCAGGACCAGCTGCCAGCCAACCATGAACCTCTGCCAAAAATAGAAAAAAAGATCTATTTTGCTTGGCATAGCGGTTCATAATTGCCAAACAAGTAGAAGCAGCAAAATTAGTGGGTTTGACTTGATTGAAACAACCCACCACTGGTACTTATATGACCAAGCTTTTAATGAATATTTATAAACTAATATCAACTTTGATTATCATAAATAAGGAGAACTATGACAAGTGTGTTTGCAGATTTCATGGCTCAATACTCTACATTCTAAACTACATTATGGTTTGCTTAGACTCAGGCTCCTGCCTTAGTAGGAACCTTAAGACTAACACACTGATCCCTATATTTTATAGAAGGAAAGTCCACATGTTTGAGACATAAAATAGCCAAAGATCATGACAGGGTCAGAACCATGATTTGAGCCCAAATAATTATTTTTACGAGTTATATAACCAATTATTTGATAGAACTAGAAGCAGGCCTTAGGCTGCCTTTTTTCTGTGCAGCTTAATATTAATAATGCCGTCTCAAAGAGGCATAAGAAGATAAAATCAACAAAATCAAAATAAGCAGGGTGATAAACAGATACTGTACTTAAATATATATCTGAAGGCAAAATAAAGACAAGAAAAACATCAAATATACAAAAAATCCTGCTCTACCTAAAACTACAAATTAATTTTATTTTCTGATTTCTTTTTGGTTTCTGTTCTAGAAATTCTTAAAACCAACTAGGGTAAATATCTATTACTTCATTTTGTTAAAATCAGAAAGTTAGTACTCATAATAATTGATTCAAAATTGAAAATGGTATGGATGTGTTCCTCAAAAGAATTGTTTAAAGCAAATCTAACTAATTTCCTAAAAAAGTCACCTTTAATTTTTAACTATTTTATTTTAGTCATATATAATTAGTAAATAATAGTAATGCATATTTATGGAATGCAATGGGATGTTTTGATTTATGAACACATTATGGAAAGATTTAGTCAAACTAATTAACATAACCACCACTCCACCAACTTGATGTGTGTGTGTGGGGGGGGAGAGGGGATGAGAATGTTAAAAACATTTCCTCAAAAATTCTTTAATTCTTAATAAGCATAGAACATGTATAAAAAAGCAATTTTGGTAATGATCTAAAAGAAATTTTAACAATAGTCTTCCTGAACTACAGGAATTTTACCATCAATTCTTTCCCAGTTTTCAGGCAAGAAAATTTTCTACTTTGTGAGTAAGTCTTATATTTCAGGTCTACTGTATGCTTGTGCTGTTGGTAGAGATTAGCCAAGATGAATAATGGCATATGCACCTGGGAAGAAAATACTGCAGGAGAAAATGTATAAAAACAAAGAAACAAAGATAAGAGAAATTCTTTTAAAAATCTGTCAAATAATAATAAGTCTAAGATTGTATTGTCCCAGATATTTTGTGAAATCCCTGTGATTAAGGTACATTTTTAAATATTTGTTTTTGTCTCAATGGCTTCAAATTTATCAAGTGTTAAATTCTGTAAGAATATTGGGCTGCATGAATTTTTAAAAATTGCCTTTGTCAGAAGACTGCATCATCTCATAGGCTTCATGGTCTCAAATTTAGACACAGTTCTGCCTCCTTTAATATTTGTTTCTATTCTTTTCTACCACAAAAAAATTAAGTAATTATATTATATACCTAATTAATTTCCTTACCTAATCCCTACTGTGACCCAGTAGAGAACAGATAAAATTTAATAATTTTCTGAAGGGTACATCTGGTGAATGACCCAGAAATTCCCAACTTGTTGAGCTAAATTTCAAAACAGAGCTCTTAAGCATCTTTTAGCTGTTTGGTTTTTTTTCAGAATAAATTTTTTGAGTGATTGAGTTTGTAAAGTGAAAAACTCCTCTGAAAATAAATAAGGTCATAAATGCTGACAGTTTCTAATGCTGCACCAGTCCTGGGTGAATCTCGGTGGTTTCTCATGAAATGACTCTAGTTTATTTGAAATGCTGAAGTTTTCTGTAGCTAAATAAATCACTCACTGTTATCTTGATTAGCCTCAAGCAGTTGAAAAGTAGGTGAATGTTGACAAGGCCAGTTAGAGAGCCTGTGAATAACTCAAGTGTGTAATTCCCTGCAACATACTTTTATGTTTTACCACAACTTTGTCACAAAACACACTTTCCAAATTTGTGGACAGGTCCTTTCTCTTGTGACATGCTCTTTGACAGAAGGGTTACTGATCAACAACTTTGGAACACTGATTATCCCATGTAGCTTTCAGTGACTTGAAAGCAAATGAAAGAGAAAGAAAGAAAGAAACAAACAAACAAAAAAAAAAAAACAGAGACAGACCTCAACAGATCAGCAATGCTTTATTAAGCAACAGAAGGGCACATTTTAGAGAGGAAAATAGCAACTGATTATAACAGGCAGTTGAGTTTTATAAGATTCAGTGTAACCGAATCATAGCAGAATGTGTCCATTGAGTAGTCAGGATGAACTGTTGTAGATACAGGAAATTGTGAAAGTCCATGGCCCATAGTTTTCCTTTTTTCCCTGGGAGTTGTTCTCCTTTTCTCCCTGGTGGTTGCTGTTTCCCATATTCTTCATTACAGACTCTGAAAGGGGATACTGAATAGGTGTATCAATATCATGTCTGGCTGCTTCCTGCTGAAAAGGGGCAAAGTATGGAGACCTCCACTTTCAGAGTTCTGAGGGAGAAGACAGAGGTCCCAGGGTTGAGGCTGAAAAGGACCATATATGGAAGGAGCCTAGAGGTCATTGTAGGTGAATTCCCCTTTCTGTGGTTTCAGAGAATCACAATGTAAACACAGGAGGACAGTGGCTTTAACATGTTCCTGGGAGGCATTTTGAGCTAAAGAAGCTGTTAAGAATAAAGGAACATTAAGAATACAGGGAAGAAAGTTTATTATGAAAAAGGTGAATATTAAGGGGTATATAAGGGAGCATAATCAGGAAGTCTGTCATTTTTGATCCCCCAATGAGGACTACCAGGAATCAGCTACTTCAGTACCGAGTCAACAACCTGTTGAAACTCTTTAATAACCTGGTCTGATAACTTTTCATAGTAATGAATTTATGATCTTAATCCTGCTGTTCCTATGCCAGTCACAGCAGATAACTCTAGCCCTGTGAGTAAAGGAATAAACTGGAGGGATTTCTTGAGCCTGGTGTGCGCCCTTATTAAGATAGGTAAACTTTGGTTGTTAGGTAAAATGCAAATTGAGGAGTAAGGATGACCAAGGTACAGAGGCCAGTCGAATTTTTGGTAGGTAGGGCTGTGGGGCTGACACAAGTATACATCTTAGGTTCAATTAAAATAATAATAGTCTTTTATTTTAAATACCCAGGTATGGCTATACTTTGGTGATAACTATTTAGGTATTTAAGACCAAGCTGGTCAAATTGACCTTATTCCTATCTGTTGTTAAGAGCCAGCTGAGATCACTCTTTGGAACTTGTGAGCAAACTCTAAGTTCCACTAAAGTGCCATCTGCCTGGGTAGGTCAGAGTCTCTTTGACCATGTGGCTTCCCTTAGAAGCATCAGGGATAACACCTCCTCCAATGACCCTCCCCTTTGCAGCATGTGCATCAGTCAGCTTTCTCTTCTACAGGGTCTTATTACTCTCCCTGATCAGGAGATTATGTGGCCATGAGCTAAAAAACCCTAGAGAATTTCCCTTTTTCCCTGGAGTCAAGCTGATCTCAGAGGGCAAGAGCCAAGTATTGGCTATTTTCTCTCTTGGCCATTTTATTCCTTAATTTTAGTCTCTGAGTTTGGGTCCTGAATATACAGCAAGCCAGTTTCACCAGTCTTACAGTAAGAGTACTGAGTTTTACCTTTAATGTCTGTAACTTTACAGTTATTTACCCATTCTATTTAATTGGGATAAGTATTAGTGCTAGAAGTTAGCCTTACATCTGTCTGTCCTATACATGATGGCCTATTATCTCAAAATAGTTCAGGTTGTTATATTACCAGTTGTTCTTTTGTAAGGGACTAACAGATACTGGTTAAAGTTTAGAAGGAAAATACAAAATGAAATTAACAAGAGTAAAACATATTAGTGTGTATAATAGCTATGAACTAAGAAACACAATTTTTGTTGTGGGAGGGTGGATACCAGGGATTGAACTCAGAGACACTCAACCACTGAGCCACATCACCAGCCATATTTTGTATTTTATTTAGAGACAGGGTCTCATTGAGTTGCTTAGTCCTTTGTCATTGCTAAAGCTGGCTTTGAACTCACGATTTTCCTGCCTCAACTTCCCAACCACTGGGATTGCAGGCATGCATCACCATGCCTGCCAAGAAACAGAATTTTTATAATCCCAAAAATTTACTTTAAACTCTGGTTTGAAAAGAACCAAATTGGCAAAATGTTCTTCTACACCTTATATTTTAATGACTAGTATGCTTGGAAGATATAAATACATTTAGGAAAATTCAGAATCTATAGTGCAATGTAATACTCTAAAATAACAATTGTTGTTTAATCAGAGTTGTACAAACTGTAATTTTATTAAGACAAGTTTTTCTAAATAAAACTTAACAGACATGAGACATTATCTTGATAGATAAAATCAGATTAATGTTTTAAGAAATCCTTGTTACTTCAACCTATAAAGGATTAAACTTTGATTTATATCACTAGTACATTAATAGTTGACCTTAGGAAAAAGCCTTCCTTATGAAATTCCTGAATTTTTCCAATTATTCCTCTTAATAAGATTACATACTTTATGTTATTTACAATACATTAATTGAAACACAGCTGAAAAGTTTTGGACTCTTTTCATATAAAATTGCACCTGTTAGAATTTTAACTCTTAGCAATCTTGCTTTAGTGAAGAACAAGAAACAAATAAATCTTAAACTCTTTTTTTCATGTAGCAATTTATAAAACACATCTAATGTTTAAATATATTACCTTATAGAATTTGAAAAATCAAAAGTACTTGATTTTATATTTAGCAGTTAATGCTTTTTAGCATAAATTAATCAGATATCTCCTCTAATATACTTATGAACAATCACATTGATATTGATGTTAAATATAATTTACTCATTTTTAACTGTAAAAACCAAGATATCAGACAAGTGTTGTTAAGAGTATTATCTATCTCTTTCCTGTTGAAGAAAAATCCTAGAAACAATGGATATTGCATTCTAGATATTTTGTAGAAACCAATACTCTGTTAATTTTCTGACCATCTAGAAAACCTATGAGTTAGTAATTTTAAAGACATATTTTTTTCTCATCTGTTTATCTAATTTAAATTAAATTTTTAACTCTCATGAACTGAAAGGTATTTGGATCCATTTCTCTTTTAAATTTTAATTTATGAGCACTCATTTATCTATATGCCAATTTTGATACCATGTACATGATATATGGACATAATCAGATATGTAGACACAACACAATACACAGGTGTGCACACAAACGTAAATCAGCCAGGAAACAATCTTGTAGCTGCAGGTAGATCTCTACAGGTAGAAGGCAATATTACAGATGTTTATTAAAGCCTCTATTAAAATTAACCTGCTATAAATTAAAATGTACTTCATTAGACTTTTACATTATGATTAATCACAGAAACCTATGAAATTGAAAATGCTTGGTGTAAAGTCTAACAGCCCTGATTGATACTTAGATCAGGTGGCCACTTTTCCTCAGGGACCACCAGATTTATTTCCAACATCACCATGTCCATGTCCTTTTTTAGGATGTTGTAAAAGGAGATTCTCCAATGTATTTGAGAGCTTACCCTTGAAATTTTGGCCTCTAAACAAACACAGTGTAAAAACCTCTGTAATTAGATTAAAAAAGACTGATCAGAAAATATTTTAAATTAGGTATACAGGATTAAATGTGAATTCACCATAAAACCATGAACTAAAAAAAATAGAATTTTTTAAAACAGGAGTTCTAAAAAAGTGGCAGTAATTAGTAAAGCAACAAACTGAACATCTTTATCAGATCAGAGTGCACTTTTGGTTCAAACTAGAGTCAGTTCAGATGTTGAAAGAGTGAGAGCTCTGAAATGCTTAGGTAAAAAATTTCAAGGTACAGAAGACTTGTATCTTCTATCTTCCCTTCTTGTGCTGTAGTGTTTAGGGAGGAACTTGTTAAGAAAGCAGTGTGGTACACTGCTAAGAGATACATAGCCAGACATTTAGGTCCCATAAGCAGCTTGGATTTAAAGGTGGCATTTTTCCCCCTTTGATCTCAACCAGTTCTCTGAAAGCCTTGTAAATCTTGCAGGCTCTGCAGGCTCTGTAATCCATGGAGAGATAGAGATCTGGCAGCAGCTAAGAAGTAAAGGAAGCTGCTGTTTTGAGCAAGGCCTCATCCATAGGGCATTTTAACCATTTTTCATTTCCCCAACTGGCTACATTTGGATAAAGAAAATTCAGCAGTTTCTGCCTTTCCTTCCATGACCTCTGGCTGGGGCTTCACTCAAAATGGAGAATACTAACTTCTTGGTTTCAAGGGAGGATTTTTGTCATCTCGTTGTGCCCTTAACATTTCTTACATATTCTCTTTGTCCTTTGGGGTCCTCATACTCATAGGACCATGATATCATATTATGCTCCTCAATTGAAGTGGGAGGCAAGCCTATTAGTGTTCTGGGTGATATCTCCACTAGAGAAAATAAATAATTTGGATTATTGAACTAGGACAGATAAGGGGTAGTTTTAATGTGATTAAGTGAGACAGATTTTCTGGTCTTTTTCCTGCCGGAAAAGGGGAGTACAGAATCAAATGTGTCTTGTGAGAGTCTAGAGAAGGTAGTCTAATTTTAAATCATGAGTCCTTGTTTAAGAGGCAAACAGTATGGACAGAAATGGGGTTGAAGCATTTGAAGAAGGCGAGATTGCCTGACTCATGCTTTGAGGATTAGTGGGTCACCACTTTCCCAGAGACCTCAGATCAGACCGAGATTTCATCTCAGAATCCCAAATTCATTGGGTAAGAGTGCCCTCCAGCATCAGGCCAAGTCAGTCAGAAACAGAGACAGATAGTGGTTGATATTTGGCACCCCTGGGGGCTATAGGGGTCAAACTCAGTACATGATAGCTTCATGCAGCACTGGGGAGTGGCCCCAGCCAGCTGACTTCAGTTGTCTCAAGCTGTTCTCTGCCCCAGGCACCAAATTTCTCCCACAGAAAAGAAACTGAAGCAATGCTGGACCAGCATTCCCAACACCTGGGTGAAGGGGGATCCAACCCATCCCTTATCAACATTATTTTGGGCCTGTATTTCCTCTATAGTAAGGTAGTTTGCCAAGGAAGTGACATATCTTGTCCACAGGAGGCCAGGCAGGGTTGCAGGTAAATTGCTTCTTGGAAAAGAAATCATGTGGGAGTCAGCACAGTGGGCCCATTTGATAAAATTATTATATATAAAATTTAGCATTTTTAATGTCACAGATGTTTTCTTGAGCTGCAGTTAAGAAGAGGAATGGGGATCAGGATCTGATCTAGGGGGCTTATGGAGCAGAGGTCTAAATTAAGGTAGGAATTGGAGAGGAGAGGATTAGAAGAAGATGCCTCCAACACAAATAACGGACACTATACAGGTCCTTGCTCTGTCCATGTGGCAATGATGAAGGAATGCCTAATGCCATTTGATTTTTGTAAAATCCCTTTCTTTTGGCATTATCTCTGTGTTTAGTAGAGATCCTTTTATCTGTGTCAATTAGAGCTTTCATAGTGAAGTTAGGAATTTTATGTGCCATATTACATATTTTCAGACTAATATGAGGGATAAATATTGGGGCTAGATAATCATACTGGCAAATAGAGAAACACAGATAAAGCCTGCTTATGTAGGAGGTTAGGAAGATTTGTAGGTTTCAAATTGACGCAGAAAAAAAAAAAAACGCTTGTGACTCTGACAGTCTCTTTTGGTGGTAATCAGGCACTCCTCTCTATGAAACTTTCCTTTATAGCCTCCCGCTTTACTTTTGGTGAGGGTTCATCTGCTATTTCAGGGCAGTAAATGAAGAAGAGGGCTGGGGATCAGGATCTGATCTAAAGGGCTTATGGAGCAGGGACACAGTGAGAATTGGTTGGCATAATGAGGGCCTTGAGTGAAGGTCAAAGAAAGCTTGGAGGTAAGCCTCAGGCCATTTGCCATTTCATTCAAGGAAATTGTTTAAGTTTTGGAGGATTTTGGAGTCAAAGTTCCCAAATTCAGGCCACTGATGCAGGTTGTCTGATTTATATTGTGGCCAGATCTAAGTACTAAGCCTAATAAGGCATCAAATTTTAAGGTTCTTAAAATTATTTTTGAGACAACCTAAGGGAGAGTCCAGTACATGGAAGCTCCCATGTGGGAGAGGTCTGTTTGGGGTGGTGATTGAGATCAAAGTGTCCTTTGATGTCTCCTGTCACTAGACAGAATTTCACCAGAGAATGAGAGGGCATCCCTTCTAGAATCTGAGTAGTGAGGGACCTCCAGGGTCCAGAAAGGTGGAGGGTCTTGGACAGGGTGCTTCTGCAGGAGACTGAAAGGGATCTTACCTCTCCGAAGAATGAGGAGGTTGGTGTGTTGCATACAAAAGCAAAATGGCAAACAGCGGCCTCTAATCCAGAGGTCTAAATTAAGGTAGGGATTGGAGAGAAGAAGATTAGAAGGAGGATGCCTCCAACACCAATAACGAATGCTATACAGGTCCTTGCTCTGTCCATGTGGCAATGAGGCAGCAAAACCCTAGCCCAAGAATGGAATTGGTTTGGGGACATATATCTGCTGCCATTGAGCTTTAGTGGACTTGGAGTTGCAAAGGGGATCCTTCTATCAGAAGGAAGGAGAGAAATAGAAATCAGATGAGAAGATAGAAAAGATGGTGGAGGTTCATTAATGGGGAGGTGTAGATAGCCTCAAACCCCTTCCCAGTTTTCGGCACTAAATGAAAGCAAATAAAAGAGAAAGAAAAGAAATGGAGATAAATTTCAACAGATCAGCAATGCTTTATCAAGCAGCAGAAGGGCACATTTTCGAGAAGAAATTGGCAACTGGTTACAATAGGGGTCTGAGTTTTATAGGGTTCAGTGAGACTGAGTCATAGCAGAATGGGTGAGTTGGGCAGTTGGGGGGCGGGGGGGGGATAGTTGTAGAAAAGGGAAATTGTGAAAGTCCAGAGCCCATTGTCCTCCTTTTCTCCCTGGGGGTTGTTGTTTTTCATATCCTTCAATTCTCATTGTGCATTTACACTTTGGGTTGAAGTATATTCTCTTTTTTTTTTTTTTTTTTGCCCCAGAAACCCTCTTTTACTCCCAAATCTATTCACTTGGGAATGTGCTAGTCCTCCTGAGATAAGAACCAAGTTGTCAATTTACTAAGTGGCATTGCCTCCTTTACCACAGTGATTGGTTGAGCAATGGGAACATGTTCAAGGCTGGTCCAATCATAGCCACTAACTAAGCCACAGTTATTAGCCTGAGGGCAGAGGTGATTCAAAGTTGCAAATCATTTTTTCCTTTAGAGTTTTCTCACTCTGGTAGGATCTAAAGAAAAATACTATTTATTTGTTTTTGAGAATCTATAATTGTGAGTTAGGATCTCATCTCTATTTGGAATACATGTCTATTTTCCTGGAGAATGTTGAGCAATATGCGAAGGAAGAAAAGAGGAAAGCTACATGTATTCAGTTCCCTGACTCTAGTTATCCCTAAAGTCAGAGTATCACTTCTTTCTTTGGTTGGATTTCTGTTACTTAAAAAACAAATATCTCTGACTACCATGCCACAGAGAAGGTAACACTATATCCAGACTATTACAGAAAAGTTCAATATGCCCAGTTTATGCTGCTGTTTTGCTCTGGTTTCTATCCAACTACTCTTCCAAAAATAAAATGTTCAGGTCCAGAGCAAGAAATAATCATATTCAGATGTACTGTGAATAGCTAGCACTTACTTAGAGTTTTCTTCTTTATTATTCGCATTATTTTTATTTTTAGTTATACATGATAGTAGAAAGTATTTTGACAGAATACACATACATAAAGTATAACTTATTCTATTTGGTTCCCACTCTTGTGGTCATACATGATGTGGAGTTATGTACATATATGTGGTCATATATACAAATACAAGGCTAGGAACATTATGACCAATTAATTCTACTGTCTTTCTTATTCCCCTTACTTCTCCTTTCCCTTTATTACCTTTTGTCTAGTCCAGTCTATTTTTATTATTCCCTTCCCTCACTTGGAGTTTTCTACTATCCATGTATTTGCTGAAGTGCTTTACAGAAAGATTCTGCTTTAAGACTGTGATAAGCAGAGCCCCCTGTGTTCCAGGGGGTAGTTGGGGATGGGGAAAAGTATAGCTGCAAGCTTAAACACAGAGAAGGCAAAAACCTGGCAGTGCCCTGTCCTCAGACCCATCTTTCAATAAAGCATCCCTTCTGCACCCATTTCAGTAATGGGCTTCCACATACTGTGATTACTTATGAAGAAAAAGTTTATGTTGTATATACATAAGCCTTTGGTAGATATGTTCTCAATTCTCACAATATAGCCATAGAGACATATGATTATTCCTATTCTATGGTCGAAGGAACTAAGGTTTACAAAGATTACAGAACATACTCAACATCGTCCAGTCAGCAAAAGGCAAAAATCGGGGGTTGCACTTCCCTTCCCCTGGCCTCAGAGCCCTCTACTTGTACTGCCACGTGAAGCTGCTCCCGGCGTAACCTCATACCTGCTACTAAGACCAGGGAAGTCTCTGCTTGCTTATTGATCCTCATGGGTGCCAGCCTGTTCTGTTAAAACTTAACCAAGACCAAGCTCAAGCCTGTTCTCTGACAAATTACCTACTCACATGGGAGGGAGAAGGACCTTATGTAAGATATGAGTTCCTGCTAACAGAATTCTAAGGAGGATCTAAGGAAGGTATCAGTCAGTTCTGGATTAATTTTGGCTTCTGAGGTGGAAGTAGAAGAAGTAGAAGAAGTCATGAGGGGAGGGCAGGTTAGCAGTTGGGTATCCCCACTAACAAATGGGAAGAGTAGAGCATCACTGGGCCATCATTGTAACTGTACACTATCCACTCAAGGAGGAATTCATTATGGCCTTTTATAGCTGCTATGTCATCTTTGAAGTGTCTGCTGTCAACTTGGCAGGGAGCATGACCTGTGGCTTTGTTCTTTTCCTCTCTGAGCTAATTTTACTCTTTCAGTCCCAAAGTTTGCTCTTTCTCCTTTCTAAGCTTGCTGCTGTCCCAGCAGGGGTTTTGTTGAACTCAACAACTAGCAATGGCAAACATCTACCAATGTGTACCTAAGAGACCTGACTGTACTGAGCAAACTCCTCAGAACAGGGGTCAGCCATCTTATCAGAATTCTTTCTTCTCTGAGCCCATGGAGATTGTAAGACCTTGGAAGGGTCAAAAGCGGCCTTGCAAGGCAAGCTGGGCGAGCCCAGGACTTAGGAAAATGAATGCCTTCTGATGGTGTGGGTGATGGCTATCATCTCTCTGATAGGAAAAAAAAATACTATTTCTTGAGAAAAATCTTTCATAGAAAGGGGTAACCCTCCTCCTTACACCCTGTCTTTATAAGTTAGAGGATCATGATATAAAAAAAGAAAGAGAGACAAAGACAGAGAAATATTAGAAGTTTGATGGAGGTCATACTGGTATCCCTTAAAGGCCTTCTTCCTCAGACCCCATTGCCCTGCCTTCTTGCTGTTTTCCCTTCTGCCTTGTGCTTAGTTATCAGAGGAGGTCCTGTCTTGCTAAGGAAACATGATTCAATTATGTGGCATCATGGTTTGAATAATTTCTATATACTGGACTTGAAATTCATTAACACAGCTGCATTAATTTGGAGTCAGATAGTCCCTTTCCTGAAGTTGTCCATAAACTAAAAATATAACAATTTTAAACTCTAAACAAACAAACAAATAAAAATGATACTCCAAAAAGAAAAATCTAAATATGATGTCATAATCAATAGCCAAGCAGTAGCAACTTGGATTAGATCATGTTTATGAAATTTAAGCCTCAGAGAGGAGATATAATTAAAAACTGAAAAGAGCAGTTCTCTACTTACCATAAGGACAACTTAACTTTTAAATGAAGTATTGTTCAACTGAAATTTCTGCTCTCAATCTGTATTCCTCTCTAGCAAAAAAAAAAAAAAAAAAAAAAAAAAACCCTTCCTGAAGGAAGGTAAAAAAAAAAAAAAAGAAAAAGAAAGAAAAAAAAGCATGAAAATCTAATGAAATAGTACTCTAAATTAGTTTTAAATTTCTTCTTCTAGGGAAAAAAGTGATCCACATGACTGATGATTTGTTCATATTTAACTTTGAACAAATACATGAAAATCAAAATATATGTTTAATACATACCATATATGTACTAGAATTATTCTTGATAGCAGTAATATATACTTTGTGAGATATATAATCAAAATATATTGAAAATCCCTCAGGAATATATAGACCCCCACATTTATAATGACTTTAAATAGTAATTCAATCAAGTCTCCAGTTTCTGCTGGAATGGAGAAGAGAATTGAAGATGAAGACCACAATTACATAAGCACGAGCCATTAGAGAAATTAAATATAACACACATAAACATGAAGAGTTTATTTAAATAAATCAAATATCCTGATGTTGAAACCACAAATTATGAAATTGTGTTTGGTTTTCATACTAACACGAAAATTTCAAAATTGCATCCATAATTGACTACACTTCTTTCTGTAGCCATAGTTTTTGTACAGTGCCAAGCCACATATTCAAGCAAGCACATAAACGGGTACCCATGGCTGATGTAATTTGTGGTCACAGGATAGAGCATTGTAGAAACCCTGCACTCATCCTTGGACAAAGGTCTTCAGGGGTCTTAATATGGGTCAAACTTTGAAAACTGAATGTTTAACTATGCAATTGAGGTCTGTTATTGGTCATTTTATCAGAATAACATGATGTGTGCATTGTAGCCTATTTTTAAAATCATATACAAAAGTAGATTTTAAAAAAGGTCTACAAGAATGCAAAAAAACTCTCTGAAACAGCTTAGGAGGTATCCCTGTTTTCCCATATGGCATTTATTTTCCTTTTTGTGACATTATCTTGACACATCAAGAGCAGGGTGTAGTGTCCTTATGCATTTCCAAAAGTATTCCTTTTCTAAAGTTACCTGCAGGATAGTGACAGAGAGGTAGAAAGAACACGGTGTTTGGAGCTAAGCAAATCTGAGGTCTAAACCTGTCTCTGGCCTCTAGTGGTGGTTGGCCTGAATCTGAGTTACAAAATCTGTAGTATGACGATAATAAAATGAATAGACTGTTATGTTAAAGTGTGTATATGCATGGTGTGTGTGTGTGTGTGTGTGTGTGTGTGTGTGAGAAAGAGAGAGAGAGAGAGAGAGAGAGAGAGAGAGAGAGAGAGAGAGAGAGAGGGAGGGAGGGAGGGAGGGAGGGAGAGAAGAGCAAACAGGGAGTCTATTTTGTTGCTGTGGAACTATAACAGAGGCTGACATAGTAAGGATTAGTGTTTTCATTGTTATTGATAGTGTTACACAGCATCTGCAATATTGCAGCTGCTGGAGGGCCATTTATCTTGCTCTTAAAAATAAACAAGGAGAGAAATGAATTACAGTAGATGGGGTAGAGAGAGAAGATGGGAGGGGAGGGGAGGGGGGATAGTAGGGGATAGGAAAGGTAGCAGAATACAACAATTACTAATTGGGCATTATGTAAAATTGTGGATGTGTAACCGACGTGATTCTGCAATCTGCATTTGGGGTAAAATTGGGAGTTCATAACCCACTTCAATCTAATGTATGAAATATGATAGATATGATATGTCAAGAGCTTTGTAATGTTGTGAACAACCAATAAAAAAAAATTTGTCCTCACTTTTTGATCCTCACTGCCCTCCTTATTTCCCAATATCACTTTATCTGTATCTAAAAATACTTTCTATTATATTTTCCAAGCAGCCAGCAGGACAGTGGTGGAATGCAAGCATGCAGAAAGGATTCTCTTCCTCTTTAGAGGGACCACAGATGTGATCATAATGCCTAGATATTCAGGAGAAATGCTCTAAGTCTTGGATGTAAGAGAGATATTTTAAAGAATGGGCTGATTTAGGCCATTTTTAATCTTAGATATTAAGTTTTCAAATTTAGAAAGTAAACTTCCAAAAATTGAAAAAGAAATTATCATCTTTGCAAACTGTTGACTATAGTTTTTAGCCCTTCCCTTTTTCCAGTAAGTTAGTTCCTAAAATGTGTGGAGAATGGAAACAAAAAGTAAACCTTCTCTGTCAGGAGTTCTAGAGACAAAAGCACATAGGCCAAGAACTTACTTACAACAGAAGTTGTCCTTCTAGGTGGCACCCAAATTGCAATATCAATTCATATGTGTTCAGAGCATATTAAATCATTTTCATTTTTATTTCAGAGAATAATACATCAGGGCAATTATTCTTTAGCTAAAAAACATAAAGAAAATTAATGTTATTAGAAATGCTTTTCTTAAGTCTTTATGTGAGTACCTAAATGTGTTAAAATTATTGAAATATGGAATTATGCAAGATTTATCCAGTACACCTCTGATATTATTATCCCAGGTAACATTGTTAGGTTTGTTTGTTATTTTTGTTGTTGCTATTGTCGTTTTGTTTTTGCAAAGCCCAGGGCTTTGTGCATGCTAGACAATTGCGCTACCATTGAGCCACATCCCCAGTCCCATTTCTTATATATACTTCTTGACCTTTTGCCTTCTGGTAGGAATTTGGGACTGCTGTATCATAGAGACAGGATAATCATTTTTGATCTTATTATTTTCTATGACTACTTTAAACCTATAAAAACAGTTCATGTGGTCTCTAAATCCTTGATCAAATCTCTCTTTCTCTATTTCCTTCCTTCCTTCCTTCCTTCCTTCCTTCCTTCCTTCCTTCCTTCCTTCCTTCTTTCTATCTTTCTTTCTTTTCAATCACCAATAAACAAAACATTTGGTTTTCAGGGCAACACAATCATACCTTCCCCAAGCAGACTAAATGAACAATAATGACCAATCAATGAAATGACATATATGCTTTTCATTTTCTTTTGTAGGTAAGTCCACCCTGTCTTCAAGTTTTCTTGGCTTACTGCTGCCTGCCCTTGTCATCCTTGTCTACTTGGAATTCTGAGTGTGATGTGAAAGCTGCTGTTCCCAACCCAGCTCAGAGGACACCCTTCATCCTGGGATAAAGACAGTTCCCACCAATTTCTGCGGCTTCATCCTAAGCCAAATAAATTACACTTCAACAAACTATCCAGCTGATTTACAACACACTATGACTGAGGCATTCAGGAACCCCTTCATCCAAAAGAATAAACTTTTAAATGGATATAAAATGACTTTTAACTCGTTCCAATATGCCTTATAAACCACTTAACCTGATTCTGTGACAGTTGCATGATTTATTCCAATGGGACAAATTACAGTGTTCAATTCAATATCATAGGCTGTAGAGTGAAAGTAAAATCACCATACACAGGTGCTTTAAATTTAATAACAAGTTGTGAAATATAATAGAGGTTAAAATGTTGATTGTATGTGGTAAATGTAAGAGTAATACAGTCTCTTGTATGATCCCATCTGTTTTGGGTCCTGCTTATTTTTGAATGGCCCCTATCATTCATGAAATTTTGATTTTTTTCCTGAAAAAAAAAAAAAGAGAACATGACAGAAACATTTCAGCATAAATTCATTACCAAATCACTTTACTGAATGAGCTGAAAGATTTTGAATATTGAAAACCAAATTCTAGAGGGGCCACGGTTCGCAGCCGCCGGAACCGCTTCATAACGCGCTGTGCGTGACGTGAGGGGCTTCTGTTGCAATGGCGAGTTAAGCCAGAGGATGTGCAGCTGCGACGGCGGCGTCGGCCACGAAGAGGACGGGGGCGGGCGCAGCACAATCCCAGCAGAGCCAGCCGGAGGACGAGAGCTGGGCGGAACAGGGGCTCTGGCCCGCCTGCCACTGCTGGGCGGGCGTGCGGAACAAAGCGCCGGCGCGGGGCCTGCGGGCGGCTCGGGGACCGCGATGGGCGCGGCGGGCCCGCGGGGGCCGCGATGGGCGCGGCGGGCCCGCGGCGGCCGCGGCGCTGCCCGGGCCGGGCCTCGCGGCGCTAGGACGGGCTGGCCTCCGCAGGCGGGGGCGGCGGGCTGAGGGCGCGGGGAGCCTTGGCGGCGGCAGCGGCCCTGCGGGCGGAGTGGCGCCGGAATGGCCGCGCGCGGCCGGCGCGCCTGGCTCAGCGTGCTGCTCGGGCTCGTGCTGGGCTTCGTGCTGGCCTCGCGGCTTGTCCTGCCCCGTGCTTCGGAGCTGAAGCGAGCGGGTCCGCGGCGCCGCACCAGCCTCGAGGGCTGCCGGCCCGGGCAAGCGGCGGCGGCGGCAGCAGCGTCCCAGGCCGGTGGAGTGCGCGGCAATGCGCGGGGGGCCCAGCTGTGGCTGCCCGGCTCTGCCCCGGATGGTGGCCCGCGCGACAGGAACTTTCTCTTCGTGGGAGTTATGACTGCCCAGAAAGGCCTGCAGACCCGCGCTGTGGCTGCCTACAGAACATGGTCCAAGACAATTCCTGGGAAAGTGGAGTTCTTCTCTAGTGAGGGTTCAGACACATCTATACCAATTCCAATAGTGCCACTACGGGGCGTGGATGACTCCTACCCACCCCAGAAGAAGTCTTTTATGATGCTCAAGTACATGCATGACCACTACTTGGACAAGTATGAATGGTTTATGAGAGCTGATGATGATGTTTACATCAAAGGAGATCGTCTGGAGAGTTTCCTGAGGAGTTTGAATAGCAGTGAGCCCCTGTTTCTCGGGCAGACAGGACTGGGCACCACAGAAGAAATGGGGAAACTGGCCCTTGAGCCTGGTGAAAACTTCTGCATGGGGGGGCCTGGTGTGATCATGAGCTGGGAGGTGCTTCGGAGAATGGTACCACACATTGGCAAGTGTCTCCGGGAAATGTACACTACGCACGAGGATGTGGAAGTAGGAAGATGTGTCCGGAGGTTTGCAGGCGTACAGTGTGTTTGGTCTTATGAGATGCAGCAACTTTTTTATGAGAATTATGAACAGAACAAGAAGGGGTACATCAGAGATCTCCACAACAGTAAGATTCACCGAGCTATCACGTTACACCCGAACAAAAACCCACCCTACCAGTACAGACTACACAGTTACATGCTCAGTCGCAAAATTGCTGAGCTGTGTCATCGCACAATACAACTCCACCGAGAAATTGTCCTGATGAGCAAATACAGTAATACAGAGATTCACAAGGAGGACCTCCAGTTGGGAATACCCCCTTCCTTCATGCGGTTTCAGGCCCGCCAACGAGAAGAGATTCTGGAATGGGAGTTTCTGACTGGGAAGTATTTTTATTCAGCTGCCGATGGTCAGCCCCCCGGAGAGGAATGGACTCAGCCCAGAGGGAAGCCTTGGATGACATCGTCATGCAGGTGATGGAAATGATCAATGCCAATGCCAAAACCCCGGGGCGCATCATCGACTTCAAGGAGATCCAGTATGGTTACCGCCGTGTGAACCCCATGTACGGGGCAGAATACATTCTGGACCTGCTGCTTCTGTACAAGAAGCACAAAGGTAAGAAGATGACAGTTCCCATGAGGAGGCACGCATACCTATAGCAGACTTTCAGCAAGATCCAGTTTGTGGAGCATGAGGAACTAGATGCACAGGAGCTGGCCAATAGAATCAATCAGGACTCTGGATCCCTATCCTTCCTCTCCAATTCCCTGAAGAAGCTTGTTCCCTTCCAGCTCCCTGGGTCCAAGAACGAACGCAAAGAGCCCAAAGATAAAAAGATAAATATACTGATCCCTTTGTCTGGACGATTTGACATGTTTGTAAGATTTATGGGAAACTTTGAGAAGACATGTCTCATCCCAAATCAGAACGTCAAACTTGTTGTCCTGCTTTTCAACTCTGATTCCAACCCTGATAAGGCCAAACAAGTTGAACTGATGAGAGATTATCGCATTAAGTACCCTAAAGCTGTCATGCAGATTTTGCCTGTGTCTGGAGAGTTTTCAAGAGCTCTGGCCCTCGAAGTGGGATCTTCACAGTTTAATAATGAATCTTTGCTCTTCTTCTGTGATGTTGACCTTGTGTTTACTGCCGAATTCCTGCAACGGTGTCGAGCAAATACAGTTTTGGGCCAACAAATATATTTCCCAATCATCTTTAGCCAGTATGATCCAAAGATTGTTTATAGTGGGAAAGTTCCCAGTGACAACCATTTTGCCTTTACTCAAAAAACTGGCTTCTGGAGAAACTATGGGTTTGGCATTACTTGTATTTATAAGGGAGATCTTGTCCGAGTGGGTGGCTTCGATGTTTCCATCCAAGGCTGGGGGCTGGAGGATGTGGACCTCTTCAACAAGGTTGTCCAGGCAGGTTTGAAGATGTTCAGAAGCCAGGAGGTAGAAGTGGTACACATCCACCACCCTGTCTTCTGTGACCCTAATCTGGATCCCAAACAATACAAAATGTGCTTGGGGTCCAAGGCATCAACATATGGGTCCACGCAGCAGTTAGCTGAAATGTGGCTGGAGAAAAACGATCCAAGTTACAGTAAAAGCAATAATAATGGCTCTGCACGGACAGCCTAATGTCCAGCTCTGCTGGAAGGGACATTTTTAATTACCTAATTTATTTTTCAAAAATTTTTGTATGATCAGTTTTTGAAGTCCATACAAGGTTATATTTTCCAAGTGGTTTTCTTACATAGGACTCCTTTAAGATTGAGCTTTTTGAACAAAAATGTGATCAATGTTTGCCTTTGAATACACCTTCTTGCTGAACATTATGTAGCAGACTTGCTTAATTCTGACTTGAAATATCCCTGATGAACAAAACCTTTTATGTTTTTTTTTTTTATATTTCCTTTCCTGGCCCCTTCTCTGTAGTCCTATGGCAGAAAACATGAACATTCCTATGAAGTATTATTATAACAAACAAAAAAAAACCACTGTAACTATGGTAAATTTTCTATTGTGACTGTTAACCTTGCACAGATTCTACCTTTTATCTTTTTTTTTACACGTTTTTTTTAAAGCCATCTCAAGTTTCAGTTGTAAATAAGTAAATGTGATAATATCTGTATCATCAGCATCAGCATCTTCAGCCAAGCTTTCCAAAGTTGATTATTTCCCCCACACTGTACTCCACTCATCAAGGTCAAGTAGCTTTGACAAGCCACAGGAGTGAGGACAGCACAGCCAGAGCTGGGGTGGTTCCTGGGATGCCATGGCCTGAGCAGGCCTGGCACCACATTGTGAGAAGTGTTTGGCATTTTCTCTCTTGCTGACCCTTCTCTTTAGAGGGTGAAGTATTAATATTTAGAATGATGAAGAAGAATTACTGTAATAATTCTAATGTATGCAAACTAAACAAACAAAAACACCCTAATGAAAACATGGGGGGATGTGTATTTGGTTTCATTCACTTCGTCCTGTCTGTTGTGGAGATGGTTACTTCATTCTTTAATTACTGTTTGTTTTATCCTTGACATCTGAATACCTTTAATTTATTTAATATCCATTATTTAGAGTTCTGCCATTTCTTGAGTACCTGTTAGTATTAGTATTTATGTGTACCAGGAGTGTGGTTAGTATGTTTTATTTGCAGTAAACCGATCTCCAAAGATTTCCTTTTGAAGAGATTTTACCCCTTTCTTAATTTTCACATTCCTGTTTTACTAAATATTAAGTGTTCTTGGACAATTTTGGTGCTCATGTGTTTTGGGGACAAAAGTGAAATGACTTTGTCATTACACCAGAATGTTTGTTTTTAGCTCACAGATCAAATGTGCCTTAATATTTTTTCATTTAGATTTCAAACAGTTGATAGGCTTGCCATTTTAATACACATCATTGGAGATCTGCTTATTTGTAAAAAGCCTATTGCTCATTTGGAAAAATAAACCAGTGAACAATATTTTTCTATTGTACTTTTGAAAACCATTTTGTTTCATTATTCCTGTTTTAGCTGAAGAATTGTTTTACATTTGGAGAGTAAAAAAACTTAAACACAGAAAAAAAAGAAAACCAAATTCTAGAACTTACTATCAGTATTCTTATTTTTGAAGTAATTTTATAACTATTTCATTTTCAGAATCAGTAATGCTTTTCAGTTAGTTTTCTAATGGTAAACATACCATATGAAGATTTTTTTTTTACTTTTGTATTCTACTCTGAAATTATTTTATGCTCTTCTTATCATCAGTATCAAACCTCAAAAACACACAGCTCTTATCTGAAGTATCATCATATTGCTGTATTTATTCATATGTGAAATGATGGATTTTGAGAAGTAGTGTGCTTCCATTTTTTTATTAAGATGTGAGTCTTTATATAGTAGAGATAAATGACAGTTAAGTGAATATCTGAATTACCTAATAATATTCTAATATCTTTGTTTTTGTGCTTCATTCCTAAGTATAATCTTTCTTTATTGAAGGTGTGAAATCAACAAATCATCTGTAGGTTGAAGAAGCTACAGTATTCTTTTAAAAACAAATAAAATAAAACTTAATTTTAAGCTCATTTGCCACTTCAATGCCATATTGACAAATGGCTAAAAATACCAAATTGACATGTTAATGGTACTTTGAAGATTATGCAAAACTGGAAGGCCACAGGGAGACAGAAGATGTGTCTCCCAAGTGTTGGTACTTAGGGTTTTTATAAGTTGTGAAAAGAAGGGTGCACATTTCTTCATTCTCCATGGTGTGCATGGAAATATATCTGAGTGTGGATGTGAGAGCTCGGGAAATAAAGGATTAGCTGGCTCATGAAATAGTGCAATGTTTGATGCTTCAGGATGTATGATCCTATTTTATTAGCACAACCTTGCTAGCTAATTAGAGATAGAGTTTTTCTTTTTAGAAAGGATACCTTATAGGTTCATAAAAAGATATTTACAGGAAGCAAAATAAATCTATTACTACTTTACCCCCTATCTTTAATTTGTATAATTTTTGTACTATATATCTATGTATAAATGTTTAGAATCTTCATTATGAAAATATCAATAAATATTTCATTAATTTACATTTACCTCTTTGTTATAAAATGAAAATTTTTAAAACCAATGAAATGGATGACTGCCCAGTGAAAGTATGTCAACAGTCTTAAGATCATTGCCAGGTTTCATAAAATATTTAATTATTTGGAAAAAGAAACAAAATGACTTCATACTTTAAGGAAACGAATACTCTGTAAGCCTTCTGTATAAATGTTGGTGTTTCATTGTTACACTACGGGGTTTTCCTTTTGCAATGTGACCCATGTTGGGCATTTTTATATAATCAACAGCAACGACATCTTTTGCCAAATGCATGCTTGCCTTTTTATTTTTTAATGTAAGGTAATAAAGAGCAAAACTGGCTAGATTTTTGCATGAAATGGTTCTGAAAGGTAAGAAGAAAGCAGACTTTGGAGGTTGTTTAGTTTTAGACAGATAAAGTAGACTAAAATATCTCATATACTGATAACTCAAGCTTTTCATTTCCTCATACAATTGTACGAATTTGATTGGGACCATCAGTTTTAAACTGTTGTTGAACTAACTAATGTATCATATGCTTTAAGACGCAAGATTCTTAATTAAACTTTATATAGATATAGAAACATCTGTGGTTTCTTTGTATTTCAGGAAAGGTGGTAGTAGTTTTATTTGATACTGATAAAATATTGAATTGATTTTTTTGGTTATTTTTTATCATTTTTCAATGGAGTAGTATAGGACTGTGCTTTGTCCTTTTTATGAATGAAAACAAATTATAAAGAAATAAATGTCTTACTGTTACCCAAAACATAATAACTGTCCTTTCAAATTACCAAGAGTTTAAATTCAGATTTAGAAGGTTTTCATTCTAAGTGCAATAGCATGGAATAAACATTACTTGGTGAAGCAACAATTCAATGTTGATACGGTTCACTGTTAAAAAAAAAAAAAGTATACACACACAGACAAAACCACAGTCAGCTTCATCGTTACAGTGAAATAAGATCACCTGGTAAGTCAGTTCAACTCTTGGAGGTGCCCATGAATGTCACTCAGGCAGCAGCAGAAAATAAGAGACTGGTAAGTCTTGAATGAGCTGAGACACTAGGAGGAATTTGCATGAAAGCATAAACCCAGAGGCAAGGAGTCTAAAACAGGTAAAGTCTTCCTCTGAGTTCTGAGCAGACTGGACCCAGAATTAGGAATCTCAGGGCTTCCTGAGCTCTGCCTTTTTCATTTTCCCAAGTTTCCCTATTGTGATTTCTCTTTGCCACCCTGACCTCCCTTCCTGATTCATGAAGCTTGCTTCACCGTGGATCCAGGTTTTCCCTTTTAAGCCCTTTGTTTAAGTTCCATTGCTTGACCCTAAGTATTAGGTTACTTCCTAATTCTAATATTTTGCTTCTGGTATTTGACCTTCACCTGACCTCAGCTCAAATTTTTCCCGGCTTTGGGAGATCAAAGCTTTCATTGAGAGTACCTTCCATGTAAGTATTTCTCAAAACTAGTTGCCCATCAGAACTTTCAAATTCTCAAGAAATTGAAAAAACAAAATGGACTCTGTTGCTTCAGTCTGAAATTTCCATATCAGAATCATGGGAGTGAGGTACAAAAAGCTATTTTGGGAGGCAATGTTCAGGACTGTTTGATAGGAGGTCAGGTTTGAGAATCAGATTTTTCATGATTACTATAACTTTGATATTTTTAACTAAAGAACATAGTTCAACATAATATATACATAATTTAACACACCTGAAGAAAAAAATCCATATTAACTTACCTAAAATGCTGATTTGCTTATGACTTGATCTTATCTTTACTTCTACATTATAAATATCAAAATGCTATATGTTTTCCATAACGAAAATATCCCTTAATTTGTTTATACCTGAAACACAGGCAACAAACTGAAATATTTCTCAGATTTCTTTTCTCAAGGAATGTGGATTTTCCTTACATTTTTTTCTTTCTCTTTATTTCCTCAATGATACTTGGATAATTAATTAAAATTTAATAATTTCCTGCGCCTATAATCCTCGGGAGTGTCTTAAAAACAAAAATAATGACAAAAGGTGCCCTATCCCCAACTTCAGAATTTGTTTTTCTCTGAATAGAAACATGGTGATTTTTAATAAGTTGACTTCATAAATTAGTTTATGGCAAGCCAAAATTACATTTCTACATTGTTTATCATATTTTAAAACAGATTCCTCATTTTGGTTACTAAGAATACATTTGATATTTGGGGTAATGTATACCAGTACTTGCAATACCATTACTGATTTGGATTTAGAATTCAGTGTGGCTGATTGTAAGGCAGAACTTTGAAGTAAAGGAACTTGGTCTTCTTCTGTCATATTTGCTCATTCAGACTCATTTGCTTTCCAGGATGCTGCCTTGAAATATTTCTCCTTTCCTCATTTTGAAACCTGTATGTGTGTCATACTCATTAATATGGATAAGATTGAAATGCTGCTCCAAGCACATTTTCAGAAAGCATTTATGTTGATAATGTGCAACAGTGTGGATGAATCTGAAATGTATTATGCCATAAAAGAAGTCAGATGCAATGCTATGTGATTCCATTGATGTGACATCCTGAAAAGGACAGAACTCTGGGGACAGGACAGTGGTTGCCAGGGTTGGATGTGAGAAAAGTATCTGCATATATGCAGCATGATAGTTGATAAAACTTGTGGTGGTGGTGACTCATACCTAAGCATTTGTCAAAAGAATGCACGGATAAGGTGAGCTCACAAAACAAGGCCAAGAAAAGTCAATCTCATCTCTATCTTGCTCACTTTCTCTCTGTGATTCACGGGATTGGCTAGACCTATTATATTATTCTGACTACCATTTATTACCTTACGAATATGAACAAGAAATGTAACATTTTGAGGTTGTTTCCTCTTCCACAAACTAGGGATATCACTTTTTATCCATTCAGGATTCTTTCAATTACATAAGTAATTACATAATAGACATAAGTAGTAAACAATAAGTTTAAGGGGAAATTAGGGAGTTTATTGGCTCAAATAATGGGATCTCCAAGATGGAATGGACATAGGGCTTATATAATATTCTTAGGGAATGACTTTTCAACCCACAGATTTTGCTTCTCTGACAGACTATCTCTTGTGACAGGAGTTATCCTAGTTGATGATCCAAAAGTAATAGATATGCATTCTTACTGATTTAGCACATATACCAAATCTTATCGAAGATTCATTTTATCTTCAAGAGTTTGGTATGTTTTATTTAGCCATCCTGGGTTTCCTGTCCACACTTGTGTAGTTGGAAGGTGGCAGGCATTGTGTTAGAAATCCCCACAAGGACCACATGGAGTAAAGAAGGGATAGTTTCCCCCAAAGAAAGGTGCCTTTTGGCACTGACACCCTCCTATTTCTAAACTTTAAATAAACACCATGCCTGGAGATGAGGGGTGAGGGGAAACCACTGTCAAGCAATCCATCCACACCATTGTCATTCTTTCTAAAAAAAAATTGTCTAAGAAAGAATGACATGAATATCAAGTACAAGTTTTCAAGGGACTTCAGAATTTCATTGGAAAATCTTACAAACGTAGATAATCACTCCAATTAACACTGAATATGTTTCAATGTTGAAAACACACATAACATTTTAAGCTACCTGAATTAGCATTTAAGGACAAACAACCACAAAATATAAGTGGCATATTACAATAGACATTAATGACTCACATAGCTGGGCAGTAGTAAATAGATATGTTATTTTGCTACCTGAGCTTGGCTGCCTTATATTTAGAAATTGATGACTGTCAGCTGTTGGAGGCTGCCTTTAGATGGGGTCTTCAGGGCAACTTGGCTTAATTTAGTTTTCTTCCAACCTCCATAAGACTAATCCTGGAATGTTCCCATGGCAAAGACAGAAGTGCAAGAAAGCATGTGGAAACATGTATGCACTCTTTCAAGTCTTTGCTTGCCTCATGTCTGCTAACATTCTGTTGACCAAATTGAATAATATTATAAACACTGGTCCAAGGGCAAAGCAGAATACCCATATACACTGGTGAGCACTTTAAATATACAAACAAAGAATATAGATATATAGGAAAGGTCAAAAATATTGAAGCCAAGTCATTCAAACTATCACAAGTGCTTACCAAATTTCATTGGCTCTCAGAAAATATCAGTTTTCGATTAAAAAAGAAAAAAAATACTCCTAATTAAATTATAACACAATGATTGATTATCATGTAGGATATATATATATATATACATATATATATATATATATATATATATAGAGAGAGAGAGAGAGAGAGAGAAACAATTTCTACTTCAAAGACTCTTTATTATTTATTATTCTTACACATAGACAAAAGTGAAACTATCAATAAAATAATTCTATAAGATAACCCTAAAATTGTCCACATTCAGAATATGACTCTTCTAAATCATTTTAAAACTCTGAATAGTTGGTGCTTATATTTTGATACAAAATATCATTCTTTGGTACTAATGTGTTATTCATGATTTCTCAAAAGGATATTCTAACCTTTTTCTAAGTGACTGATGCCCATTATGCCTGTACTCTCTCAATATTACCAGGCACCAAAAGAAAGTTATTGTGGCCATTAAAAAAATATATGTCCACAAATTTCTCCACTTAATAGTTGGAACCTAATTCTATTCCCCCGAAGTATGTGCTGGATTAAATAACTCTCTCCTACTGAATAGAATAAAACAAGAGTGACATTGGATTACTTTGGAAATGGGGACATGAAAAGCCAAACATTTCCGTCTATCTTGCTTTCTATCATGTTCCTGGGAGAAGAAAGCATTCAGGTAGCCCTGTGGAGATGCCTACATTGCCCAGAACTGAGGCATCCTGCCAGCAACCTAGTGAATGAATCATCTTGCAAGCATATCCCCAAGCCACACCCAAGATTTCAAATGACTATACTCTGGCTAGAAGCTTAACAGCAATCTAATGAAAGGCCTTGAATCAGAACCACAAAATCAAACTGACCAAAGATGCATGACTCTCAGAATCTGTGTGAGATAATAGATATTTTTTGTTGTAAGCCACTATGTCTTGAAGTGATTTGTACTCAGTAACAGACAACTATACAATTAGTATACAGTGAAACTCTTACAGGATTTGTTAACAAGAACTTTAGGCAAATGAAGTCATCTAATCAGTTCAGTAAGAATAACAAATATATCCCTAGATGTCCAGCTAACTTATTTTGATGAATTTCTGTACATTAGAACTTTTTGTCTCCATGCTAAATCAAAAGATACTTTAAAAGCAGTTAAAGTCAACATGTGTTATCTTCCACATACTTCCAAATCAACTGGAATAATGACAATATAAACAGCTATGAACAAGGCCACATATGTGCAGGCAGTAACAACTATGTCATAGTTGTCTCCTTGCTGAGAGTGATTGAAAGACACCATTAATTATAAAATGCATTCTATTTTCCAAGATGTTAAAATGTAAAAAAAAAATGTATACTAGAAATATGATTTTTAACAGCTCCTATGGATGCTTGCAGCATCTAAGAGTAAATTTAGAGTAAAGGAGGTGAGGGTTATATTTAGATTAGGATGTTGAATGGTGTTTGGTTCACTGCGGAGGCAGGACTCCAGCTCAGCTGACTGGGATCCCAGTGGTTAACTGAGAGGAGCAAGGCTGCCAAGGGAAATGGTTTCTGCCTTTACATCTACTGTAAATGTAGCTGCTCAAAGCGTTCCATCTGGCTCACTGTTTCACCACTTCTTTTCATCTTTTCAGAGCAGTACAAGGCCTTGCGTGTAATAAAGAACCAAGTACATATATATCGAATGGATTGCTGAATGAAAAATAAAGCTTTTAGTTGTTTAGTGTTTTAGCACCTTTTCTAGAAATGTTTTTGTATTACTAGATTACTAATGTGCCTATTCCACATATTCTAATATTAGAAGAGCTCTTGAATAAAAGAAAAATATCAGTTCTACATAATGGAGTGTTTATAGGTCTGAGTTTGTAAAACCATTTGGGAAAAGGAATAGGTTCAATGAATAGTGGTCACTGAAGGGGAAGACGTTTATTTACACTTGTACCTTCAGAAAACAGCCAGTACCTCCTTCTCCTAACATTGTTTCCATAATCCTTTCTTTAAATGTTGCATGTTAGGAGCACATAATAAAAAAATACCATATAATTTGTGGTACCTATATATTATGCACAACATATCTTTTGTTTAATGACATATGTATTTATTTACATGTTGTATTGTGTAATTATCCCTTTAATTTCACCTTTGTTATGGTTTAGTTGTGAGGTGTCCCCCACAATCTCCTATATGAAACAATACAGAAAGATTTAAAGGTAAAAAGATTGGGTTATGAGCTTTAACCCAATCAGTGAATTAATTCCCTGATAGAGATTGACTGAGCAGTAACTGAAGGCATGCAGGGTGTGGCTGAGGGAGATGGGTCCCTAGGGGTGTTCTTTTGGGGTATATATTTTGTTCTTGAGGTGTAGAGCTCTCTCAGCTTCCTGATGTAATGTCCTGAGCCACTTTACTCCCTCACAGTGTCCTGCCTCACTTGGGCCTGAGGAATGGAGCCAGCTGTCTGTGGACTGAGACCTCAGAAACCCTGAGCCCCCAAATAAACTTCCTCCCCTAAAATTGTTCTTGTCAGGTCTTTTGGTTACAGCAGTGAAAAGCTCAGTAAAACAGACTTCAATATCATAGATTCCATATTTGTCCCCTAAATTCATCTTATTAATTTTATTTATGACCAAAAATTTGTATCATATGTGGTTTTTATTTACATAAATTGCACATTTTATTCCACATGTCTTATTCTATTTCCTAGCTCTCTCAATTAACTCCCCCCTAATCCACTCAATGTTGTTCTATAAAGACCTGGTTTATTCTTCTGGCTAATTTCATTCCTTTATTCCCATTCTGTTTTTAAATCTCTCCACCAGAGACTATTCCAAGCAAACATCTATTTAAATAATTTTTATGCCCCTCTGTGAGACTATTTCTGAGGTACATTTAGTAACAAAATTACTACTTTACAGTATGCATGTATATTTATTTTTGTTTAGCAAGGTACTTTTCTTGGTGTAGGAATGAACAAAATAAATCCATTCCAATTCGTAAAAGGTGATACCAATTTTCAGTTTGTCCAGCATTTGAAAGTCTTTATTTCCTCATCAAATCTTAATATATAGATTGAAAGTTTGGTCAATAGTCTGTACGAAATGTTTAAATTTACATTTTCTGATTTACTAAGTATCTCTTTGTGTGATACACTATTTGTATTTTTCTCTTCTATGAGTTGACTATTTATAACTAAACATTTTGACATTCCCTTAAAGATATGCATATTTTCTGAAAAAGCAGTTTCAATCCTAGAGAGATATGATAGAAAATTGTATGTATATGTGCACTAGGTATAAAAGTATTCAAGTCAGCATGATTTATAATTGTTCAAATTTAGAATCAACACAAGTTCCAACAATTAGTAGCTTAGCTAATTATACTGTGGCATTGTATTACTCAGCATTCTCAAGAGAAACTGAACCAAGGATTTATGATGAAGAATTATCTTATGTGATAATGGAGGTGGAGAAGTCTCAAGATATGCTATCTACAAACTGGAAGCCCAGGAAAGCAGGTGGTGTGGTTACAGTCCAAGACTAAAGGAGCAAAACCATGAGTGCTGATGTCAGAGGAGAGAAAGAGATAATGTCTCAGCTGAAATAGAGAAAATGAATTTACCCTTCTTCTACCTTCTTCTATTCAGTCCCTTGATTGATTGGATAATTCCATCTACACTAGTAAAAACAGATCTTCTATATTCAATGTATGAATTCAAATATTAATTCAAAAATACTCTCATAGACACACCCAGGAATAATGTTCTATGAGTTATCTGGGCATCTCTTAGCCTAGTCAAATTGAAACATAAACTATCAAAGGTATATTTAATATAATAGAGTATTATGCAGTGATGAATAAGAAAATTGTACTACTAAATCTAAGTATAAATCATATTCATAAGATCAATGAGGAAGCAAGATTCAAAAGCCTATATGTTGTAAGTCTTTTTTTTAAGTTCATGAATAAGAGAAACTGATATATTTTGCTAGAAGTCAGAATCTTTGGGAAGATGGGTGCCTGGCAGGGAGCATGAGGATATTTCTATACACAGTAATAAAACTATATAAGAATCCATTAAGATGAAAACTTTAAACTTATATACTTTTCTATATTTATATTATGCTCCAATAAAAATTTAAAATTTTAGTAGCTCGATCTGTGCATAACCTTACATTTCCAATTCTATCCTAAAATAAAATTGCTAGTTTTCTCTCACAATAAACTTATTTTTTTCACTCTTGGTCAACAAGAAATACAGGTAATTAAAGAACAAATTATAATCAAGTGTGATAAATCTATAATAGGGAAATTTGAGATGATATAGGAGTAAAGCAGGCTTTACAATAGCTGTCTGGGAATCCAGAGAAGATTCTCAGAGGAAATAGTGTTTAAGGGGATACCTTGGGGAAAAAACTGGGTGTCACTTGGGGAACAATAAGGAAAAAGAAGGAGCCCAGCAAATGTGAAGGGACAGAAGTAAGAGAAACTGAAGTTGTTTTGTGCTGCTGTAACAGAATACCACAGACTGAGCAAATGGTAAGTTGAAGATTATTTGGTTCATGGTCTCGGAGGCTGGGAAGTCCAAGATAGATGGGCCACATCTTGTAGGGGCCTTCTTGCTACATCATGACATGGAGAGAGATTTCATGTGGTGAGAGAGAGATGGGAGAATGGTGGCCAAGCACCCCCCTTTATAACTAACTCCCTCCCACCATAATCAACTTATTCACTCATGAATGTTTCCATTGGCTTTTTCATTGCTGGGACCAAAATACACAACTAGAACAATTTTAGGGCAGTTTATTTGGCACTCATGGTTTGGGAGCTCTTAGTCCATAGACAGCTAGCTTCATTGCTCTGGAATCAAAGTGAGGCAGAAGATCATGGTAAGAGGGGTATAGTGGAGGAATGCAGCTCAGGAGCTGGCCAATAGGAAGCAGAAAAGAAAACTCCACTCATCAGGTACAAAATAGAAATCCTAAAAGTGCACCCTCGTGACCTATTTCCCCCAGCCACAGCCTACTTATACCACTTAGCACCCAATTAATCCACATAAGTGGATTAATGCACTGACTAGGTTAAAACTCTCATAACCCGATTATTTCACCTCTAAACTTTCTTGCGTTGTTTCACACATGAGCTTTTGTGGGACACTTCATATCTAAACCATAACAATGAGTGTGGACCCCCCATGACCTAGTCACCTCTTCAAGACACTCCGTCACAGTACCATCCAAATGTAATTAAATTTCAGCATTAGTTTTAAAGGAAACTTTCAAACCATAGTACTCAGTGAGGTTTAGAATTTGTGAGAAGGGCAGTATGGCTTGCATGTGACAATAGAGGTTTGGCAATAGCCATTTAGGAATCCAGAGAAAATTCTCAAAGGAAATGGTATTTAAGGGGATAGCTGACAGAAAAAAAAATTGAGTGTCACTCAGGGAACAGTAAGGAAAAAGAAGGTGCCCAGCAAATGGAAAGGCACTGGGAAGGGACAGAAACAAGAGGAAGCTGAAGTCTGCTGTAAACAAAAGTGGATCGTGAGGACCTCGTAATCCCTATTAAGAAAAGTATAATTTATTTTACAAGAACTAGGCCACGTTGGAGGCAGACAGTGATATAATAAGGATGGGCTTTCAGGACTAATTCAGACAAGAGCTTGGAGAAGGGCTTGGAAATGGGTATTGCTGAAGCAAGGAACAGTAGTCTGGGAGCAGTCACTGTGTTCCAGGGAAGAATCCTTTAGGTGGCTTGAAATTCTCTTATGGTTAAGTAAAACAAATTCCATAGACTTTAGAGATATTGCTCCAAAACTCCTGGATTGATTGGACACAGTGGAAAATTAAAAAAAAAATTGAACACCATTTATTGGTTTGTGCCTTGGCTCTTTTTCATAGAAATTAACCAGTACTCAAAACTGACTTCAGGACAAATTTTTGAAACTCCATAAGTATTTGCAGTGAATTTTCATAATTGTATCATTTCAATTATGCTTGTACTATTCATAGCCATGGCTAGGAAAAACAATGCAATGCCAGGAGGGCAGCTTAATGCGCATTAGTCTATAGAAGGAAAGGAAACAGAAGGGAAAGTACAAAATATCTTCCTAAGACTTAGAGAACTTGCTGAGGTAAGCAGAAACAATTCAGGTTGCTCAAAAGTTTCTCCAATGATTTTATAAATGAGATTTCTATTCCTTTTAGAGAACATGGTCACATAGACATTTTAAAAGGGAACAAGTTATATTCCCCTCCTCACTTACCCTGCAGTGCTGGAAACATTGGCTAACTGCTTAAATATTTGCCATTTACAATTATTGGAGAGACAACTGCTGGTATCCAGTGGTTTGAGTATTACCAAAGGGACCATGTGTCTGATACATTTTAATTATCTATATTATTATCTCCATTAGCTTAAAACAGTGTCCCTTAATCTTTTAGAATATGTAGCTAAAACAAAACCAATCAACCAAACAACAAGCTATCCATGCTGATTAAATTATTGTTAAAATGTTATTTAAAGATATTAGATATAAAATAAGTCAAAAACATCTCATTCTTGTGATGCATACATTTTAAAATAAAATAAATCTACAAGGCTAGTAATATTCAAATTAATAATTGATTTAATATGATCATTGAGTTTGTTTGGCTAAAATTAATTTGTTGCTCACAGTCCTATACTAGAAAACTGAACTCTTGTACCACATTCCTCTCTCCTAATTATCACACAATCTTTGGGCAGGCAGTGCTGACATTTGGGTGTCACTTAGTGCAAACTCATCATTCACCCTCAAGTTTACATGCACTTATTTCTTGTAATGTACAACAGAACTTGGCCCCAATGGAATTATAAACATAAACTCTGGGACTAAAATTCCAGAAAAAGCTTTCAATGTTTTTAAAGATATTATCCAAAGATAATCACCAAATGATCAATTGCTTTAAATTCTTCTTGAATTAAAAATACTAATTGGTGGGAAGAAGTTTCTTAGGCCAGAATTAGCTTGAGGAGCACTGAATTGATTTGATAGGCAAAAGTCAAGAGTATACATTATTTGTAAAGAATAGCACACAATTTTTGACACCTAATTCAAAATAATTTGAGTGGAGAAGGGAAGGGCCTTGAAGAAAAGGAAAGACAATCTTCTTTCTGAATGAGTTAAGGAGTTTGGAAGTGGTCAGAACTTTAACCATTTGTAATAATTATATGAATCTTTCAGAAGGTACTAGAAAGTTCTAGAAGGCTCTAGGCAACATAGTCCAATGAGGTTATCATCAGAATAAGAGCATGATGTAAAAGGATTTGAGGGAGAATGTAAAACATTCTTTGAATGTTAAAAAAATTGTTCATAACATTAATACATATTATAGAGGAGTGTCATTATTTTCTTCAGTTCAGCTGTGTTCACCTAGAGTTGTCATTCTCAGAAAAGAAAAGAGGCAGATTTTGAAAATGACATCAGTACTCAAAGGACTATTTACACTACTAACTCATGCAAACAAGCTTTTAGAAAAGATTTATGGACTGAAATTTTTGGCCAATGAGACACTATCATCGGTTCTCTATATTCATCACTTTCTTTCATATGAACAAAAATGTCTGTTATTTTTAAATTATCTCATTCTAGATTGACAGATTATTTACTTTAGAAAAAGTCTCATCTGGCATGAAATATAGTATTTTAACCAATTAAGTTTGGGGAGTGTTTTATGACTTGAAAATTTTGGGGAAACATAACAACTCTTTGAAAAAGTAATTTACTAAGTACATTAAACCATCAATTTGAATTTCAGATCTAGAGATACTGAGCTAGATATGTGATCCCTGTGAGTCTCACTTTTATCTACCATAATAGCAGGGAGTTGGCATCAATAATCATTGGCTCAACCCTCTGTATCATCAAATCATGCAGGAAGCAAAATTTCCTCTAATCTGCATCTTTAAGTATTGCACTACTAACATTAAACAACAATAAAAATGAATTATTTATAATTTTATTATTCACTTTGATCTCTGTTGTATCATATAAAAGGTATTTTCAGCTCACTCTGTATATGTGCATAGTCCTAGGAGCCTGTTAGCTAAGTCTTAACTGATAATCTATTTCTGTGCTTCATCTGCAGAAAGGAAGAAAAATATACTGTATTTTATAATACTTTCTTAAAATATTTATTAGAGTGTTGTGGAGATTCCTCAGAAAACTGGAAATGGAACCACCATTTGATCCAGCAATTCCTCTTCTCAGTTTATATCCAAAGGATTTAAAATCAGCATACTGTAGTGACACAACCACATCAATGTTTATAGCAGCTCAATTCACAATAGCTAAACTATGGAACCAACCTAAGTGTCCCTCAATATATGGATGGATAAAGGAAATGTGGCATATATACTCAATGGAATATTGCTCAGCTTTAATGAAGAGTGAAATTATGACATTCACCAGTAAATGAATGGAATTGGAGAATATCTTGCTAATGGAAAAAAGCCAATCCCACAAAACCAAAGGCCAAATGTTTTCTCTAGTATGTGGATGCTAATTCACAATAAGGTGGGAGGCACTAGGGAAGAATATCATTACCTTAGATTAGATAGACAGAAGTGATGGAATGGGAGGGGAGGGGATGTGGGGATAGAAAAGATAATAGAATGGAACAGACATTATTCCTTTATGTATATATGTGACTACATGACCAATATGATTCTGCAACATGTACACTCAGAAAAATGAGAAATTACATGCCATCTATGTATGATATATCAAAGTGCATAAATGCATGCTACTATCATGTATAACTAAAACAAATATTAATATTAATAAAAAATAAATTATGCAGCTCAAAAATGTTTTTAGAGCATTATAATTACACATAGTATTTATGTTCATTTTGACAAAAATGATACATGCAAGGAATTTGATTTTTAGAATACGTTTTTATAATCTCAATTTCTGGAAAGAATAAATCATTTTAGCATTTCTTTCTACTACACTCAGGAACAGAACCTACCGCTAGGAATTTACAATGAATTTATTTTTCTGTTTCACACAATTACTCATCATCCAGAGAAATACTGCCTCCAGACCGATATATAACTATATGAAATCTCAAAATTTTAATGATCTTTCCAGGTTCCTGAAATGTTTTCTCACTGAGAATCTTGTTTATTATATTTTCCTTCTTCTCCCTGCCCCCTTTTCCTCCATAGTTGATTTTGTTGACTCCTGATTGACATAACAGCTTTCCCTAGTAATGACTCTTCAAGGCAAAAAAAAAAAAAAAAAACAACAACCTAGATTTCTTTTCTTTCCATGGCATCCTCTGTTCTCTGGCACTCAGGAAAGCTCAAATTGGGTGGCCATTCTAAAGATACATAAAATGCCATGAGGGTGGGCGAGCCCCAAATCAAAGAGCTGTCTCAGACTTCCATCCCCAAAATAACCACAGGAAGCTCTTCCATCTCCAGCTTGTCTCATGTTTCCCCACCTTCTGCCACTGGGTGCTCCTGTGACATGGGTCCCTGAGCAGTAGCCTCTTTTATGCTCATTCTTCAGAACCTGATAAGGAAAAATGTCCTCAACCATGTCTGACATTGCCTTTATACACCCGAGTCTTCTGATGACACTCTGAAAGAACCCAGCTTTCCAGAAAGTTCTTATCAGATTTCTATAATTTCAAATGTTATTTAAATATGCAGTCTATGAAATAAACCGCACCACAGAAAATATGATAATTACTATTTAGGAAAAAAAATGAAAGATGGGTATTTGGACTCTTCTGGCTTTGAAAAAAATAAACCAGTAAAACAGGGGAAGGTAGAGAGGAGAGTAATGGAAAGCACCTGCTTCTTGTGAGCTGAAGGGCACCTGGCCACATGTGAAAGTCATGATGCAGACCTCTTTAAGGCCATTAAACTCTATTTTTTCAGTAACTATTTAAGGGATGATGATTAAAATCTTGGTTGTCAGTCAACTTGACTGAATTGAGAAAATTTATAACCAAATTTCTGAGAGTGTCTGTAAGGGTGTTTCCAGAGAAGACTGGCATGTGAGTAAATGAACTGAGTGTGGAAGACCCTATCTGAACATGGACCACACTTATTCTGAGATTCCGGATTCCTAGATTGAGCACATACTGGTTTCCACAGCTCCCCACTCCAATGATGACCATTGAGGGACAATCAACTTCTGATCATGTGAGTCAATCCATATATATATATATGTTCATTCATTCTACTGATTCTGCCCTCTGGAAAACTCTAATACAAAGGGTCTACCAGATTTGACTTGGCTTAGGGTTCTTGTTACTGTCTCTGGGAAGTTGATTCAAAAGGTTTATAACAGATGTGAGTCTAAATATGGATTTACTTGTAATTTCTTAGTAGGTTTCTGCTTATCTTCTCTCACAATAAATGTCACCATAGAATTAAACAATTGTAGATCACATAAAATAAAACAATTCATTAAGTAATTTCTATTGTAGAATTTCTTAGGTGGCAAGTTGCTTTTATATCCCCTTTGATTACTGTATGAGTTTCCTGCGGCTACTGTTAACAAATGACCACAAGTTTGATGGCTTAACGTAGCAGAGCTTGTATTTCCTTACATTTCTGGAGTCCAGAGATCATAAATTGGTATCACTGACCCAACTTCAAAGTGTGGTCAGAGTGGTACTCCCTTGAGGCTTTAGGGGAGAATCAATCCCTGGTCTCTTCTAGATCTGATTGCTGACTTCTTTAGCTTGTCTTGATGATCACATAGCCTTTTACTCTTCCATATATAGTCAAGTCTCCTACCTTCCTCTTAAAAAGATACTTGTCAATGCATTAGGGCCAGCTCTGATAATCCAGGATAATATAGTCCCATCTCAATGTCCTAATACACTTGAAAAGTCTTTGCTGTATATATTAACATTTAAAGGTTCCAAGGATTAGGACCAATTTCTTTGGGGGCCATTATTGAGCCTTCTACAACAAGCCTGACTTCTGACTTATGTTTTACTTCTTGGAGTGATGATATCAATAAATAAATTCTCATAAGCAATTCAATTCCTTGACTGTTAATAAGTTTATGTCAATATTCTGAAAAACAAGGCATTTAAAATATGTACTATAAATTACCTGATAAACTTAAAACAGTTTCCTAGAGGTGTGGTTTTTGGAAACAGGCTTATTAACATCATTTTTTCACACCTGAATCAATATATTTGCCATATGTATTACCACCCCTGTAATTAGCATCAAAGAATATCAAGTGATGAGTATATGAAATTCCTGCTCCCATTTTCTTTTCTAGTTGTCCTGCATTTAGGTGAAAGAAATTACAAAACTTCACCCTTAATTTAATATCTATGAAATAGACATAATGTAATATGTATTTATTATATAAACATTAAATGTCCATATTCTAAGTCTGAAAATTTCCTAGATACTATTCTGAAATCCCATTCATCTCTCCTATACCACCCAAAATTTATCTCTTTCTAGTACCAGTATGCAAAACTTGTGTCTTTGCTCCTGTATGGAAACGTCAATATTTTTTTTATCTGCTACTCCACAAGTTGGTTTTAAATCCCTCTTAGACACATAAATGTTTTCATTGAGATTAGTAACTCCCTTTTCCACAGGGATGATACTCCCAAGGTTCAGTTTGGAGCAACCCCAAACACTCAAATCTGGCTCCAGCTGTGCCTTCCTTCCACTGCCTCTCTTCTTTCTTGCACCCATCCTTAGATATCTCCCTAACACACTCCCCAGAGGGAAACACATCCTACAAACTCTTTTGAAATTCTCAAGAGACAAAAATGAAATTCCTTGACTGAGAAGTCTCCATTTTTTGTCTATTTCCTTTCCATCTGACATGCACACTCTCTCTAAAGCTTTATCTTGTATTTTTCTTTGAGTGTTTTTTCTCCTGAAACAGTCCACTGACTCCATTTCTAAGGCACATGCTTAGTCAGGTGGTGATGACTCTCCAACATCCCTTTTCACACTTTCCTGGGCAAATCACCTCTCTTTGCTTCCCATGAGTCATGTGGGTTAGGTTCAGCTAAACCCACCCTCATTAAAGTAGGATCTGGTTGACTGAAACTAGTTCTATCCTGTTGGTTCTAGAGATTGCCCAGGGGTGCTATATGAATTTAGATATATTTGACTACAGCCAGCATAAAACTCATGAAATCAAACTTTTCATCATTATCTCATCAAAAAGTCCAGATGCGTGGTGTCAAGGTGTCTCAGCTGGTGGATGATTTCAAAAACATAGGCTTTCCTACATTTAAAATATAAGTCCCTTGAATCTTCCAGTTTGAAGAACTATGACAAAAATAAATAAATAAGCCAACATGTAGAACAAATAATATTGCATGTGCTTCACACTTTCAGCACTACCAGAAGACAACTAAATTGTGAAGTCTTCAAACTGATTGTAAATTGAGTAAAAGAAATCCAAATTACCACAGAGCTGCTGAAAACTTCTTGCTGCTGCAATTCTGGGGTGAGAAGAGTAAAGCAAAAGATGTTTAGAGAGGCCATAACTAACAGGAGATGAGAGCAAAGGCCTTAGATGAAGCAAGAACAAAATTACCCCCATGGAGAGAAAGTCAGCATTAAATGCCAAAATAACCAACATGTCAGAACTTGGTCATTCACAGCACTGGCTACAAGAGAGTCCGGAAAGGTACAAAACTAGAATGGCAGCACTGTTTCTATGGTAAAGTCAGGGTAGTCAGAAAACCTTGGCAGTCCAGGTTGCTGAGGTTAGACATGAGAGAAAAGTTAAAGATCTCACAGAGACAAGCAAAAAAGATACACTTTGTCCTCCACATAAAAGAAACAGAAAACAGAACTGATGGGCACTGTCCTGATGGGTAAAGGTGCTCCCAAATCAGAAACCTTGTTCATGAAATAAAGAGAAATAGGGAAAAGCAAGCCACACTCACTTAAAACCTCTGTGAATAATTCAAAATACATATCAAAGCAATTCCACTGTGAAAGTTTCACCCCACCAAGGGTACCCTGGAATCAGTAGGTATTCTGCTAATATGCTGAATTATATTGATTGATTTTCAAATGTTAAATCAGCTTTCTACTCCTGGGATCATCTATTTTTTATATATTCCTCATTTGATTGATTCATATTTTGAGGGGGAGTTTTAAGTCAATGATCATGAAGAATAGAATAATATATATCATTTTTTTCTCTTTTAATATCTTTACCTGATTTTAGCGTCATGGTAATCCTAACCTCATAAAATGATTTAGGAAATATTTTCTCCTGTTTTATTTTCTAAAAGAATTTGTGTGGGATTGTGTTCCCCTGATTTTGCTTATTAATTCTGGAAAAATGGGGAAAAGAATATCCTCCCCTCCAAAAAATGTAATTAGTTTGAGTCCTTTCTTCTTTTCCACATGAGGATTTAAATTGATGAATATTTCTCTAACTATGTTCTAATTGCATCACAATGTGTAGTTTCACTATTATTCAGGTTAAATTTTTATAACTTGTAATATCTCTTTTGAACCATGTAGATGTATATTGTTCAATTTCCAAATATTTTAGGTTGTCAACTGTATCTTTTAGCTGGTTTTAACTTAATACTCTGGTGGCCTCTATATAATTTTAATTTTCTTTAATTTGAAATTTATTTGATTGTGTGGACAATGGCCCAACTTGGTAATTGTCCATGTGCACTTGAAGTTCATGTGCAGCTGCAGTTTGAGTGAAGATGTGGTATGAATGTCAAAAGTCAAGTTGGTTTATAATCTTCTGGCCTCTTTTATCAACTTTCTGTCATTTATGATTTACCAACAGGGGAGTTGAAATATCTAATAATACTTATGATTTTGCCTATTTTTCTTTTGCTTCTATCAATTTTTATTTTCTGTATTTTGCAGCTCTGTTATTGGGTGCATACAAGATTAGTACTCTTACATGTTCTTGATGAATTGATCCTTTTATTATTATAAACTGTGTCTCAGTATCTCTGGAAATATTTCTTCTCATAAAGTTTACTTTGTCTCTTACTAATATAACCACTCCAGGTTAAAACTGTTGTTCACATTTTAGTGTATCTTGTTGCATCCTTTATTTTTGACCATTTTGTCTTTATATTTAAAGTACATTTCCTGTTCACAGTGTATAGTTTTTTATAGTTTTCCCCAGTCTGTTATTAGCCTCTACCACTACTTTTTTCATTTTCCTGCTTTTGATTATAGAAACCTTCATACAAGTCAAAGAATTAAAGATGTTCTTGCAATTCATAAGAATGAGTAACAGGATTATATGATCTTCATCTCCTTTGAAGGCCTGGCCACAAGCAAAAAAGAACTTCTTAACAAGGATGAAAGATTTTTTGTTACTCAGAAGACATATTACATTCGACCTATAATGCTACAGGAGGCAGAAGTTCCCTCAGATTTTTAATTTAGATTTTCCAATTGGCTTCCCAAGATGGAATAAGCTTCATTTGCAGATTTAAATGGTACAGCAATGTATTTCTTGCCTAGTAAAATTCTTAAGATCAAAAGAGGAGGCCTATTTTATAGTTTTTGTTCTGCAAAGTCTTGAAGAACTTGGGCTCATTCAAGGTCACCAATCTGTTACTCCCAAGGTGTGGGTCTTGTCTGTCTTCAAGGTCCAGGAGAGTTCCAGGCAGTGAAATGCAGGAAAGGGCAAAGAAGCAGAGGCAAAGGGCATTTTCTGACTGTTTTTATTGAAAATTTCTGAAATTAACCAGATGAAGTCTGAGCCCCAAGGCAATCTGTGAAATGTAGTCTTTTTTTCTGTAGGGAGCCATATATTCTCAAAATAAGGCTGAGATAAGAGTACTCTGAATTATTATTATTATTATTACCTTTGACTTACTTTATCCAAACCCAAAGTTGGCTTGCAAACATGCTTTCTTTGACTTGCATTATGTAACTTTTTAACTATTTGTCAATTAATTGCATGTAAAGTATGAGATTTATGGCTTTTCTTGAAAAATCAGACAGATATACTAACAATGGGATATGTGTCTACAAGGAAATAGCTGGAATTAAGAACCGTTCCCTCTGTAAAGGAGGCTTGCACTCTGCAGATGGCTGACCCACTGGCAAGTTTCCTGGCCTCAGAGACATTTGTTGATATTGAGAGTATTTGACACCACTTCCCCAAGGGCAAAGGCTGTCTAGTTACCTTTTTGCTTAACTGTAGAAGGTCACTATGGACATTCTTGAGTTACTGTAAGCAGCTTTGAACACTGAGACTTGCTGTAACTTGGTTTTTATAACATACCATAAATTAATTTCCCTTTCACTAAAAGATACTTGGGCTGCCTCCAATTTTCATTCCATCCAATTTTATATGTACCTTTAAATATATCTTTATACTATATATTTTATACATCCTACTACATGCACACATACTCACTGTGTTTACCTCAAATGGTGTTTCATAGAATACAGCTAGATAAGCCTTGTAAAGCACTTAGAGAGTCTATGATATATATATATATATATATATATATATATATATATATATGTGTGTGTGTGTGTGTGTGTGTGTGTGTTAAATGAAGGAAAATCTGAAAGATCAGTTCTCAGATTTTAAAAAGTATGGCATTACCAAATATCTATAGGTGATTATGATTATTATATGATTAAAACATATTTACAAATTCCAAGCTAAGTATTTTTTCATCTTTTAACATGAAAGATGTTAAAACCCCCAGACGGAATGGGGGTTTGGCTGATAGTTGGTGGTGCTTTATAATCAGTGTTGGACAGAAAGAATTTTTACAGGGGATAATCTTATCTGAGCACCTGAAAACTTGGTCATGATGTCAATATTGTCCTCACCACAGTTAAGAAGATAACACAGCTGGTAACATACATGTTGGATTTAATTATATTAAAACATCCTGATTATTTTATGAATGGATATTTACTGAAAAAGAATAGGGTGTTCAAAAAGTCATCAAAGCAGGCACAGTGCATACATTGTACATTAGTGAAGTAATATATTGAAGAGGGGACTATAAGCACACAAATTGCAGAATGGATGTCAGTAGCTTGAAAGAAAATAACTGAAGCTAAAATTACTTGATTAACCCCCTCATTTGTGACCTAGAGAACTTAAGAACAGTGAGTCAAAACTGGTTAAAGACATAACACCGAGTCAAAGCAATTCACAAAATGTGGAGGATTTAGGCATAACTTGGCCAATTTATTTTACTATTTTTTTTAATTTGCAAGAGTGATACTGTGACCAAAATATATTTCTATGTGCATGTAAGGAGCTCTTTTGCTAAATATTAAAGTGGGTGGGAAGAAAGCATTATCTGGGTAACTGATAACATTTTCTAAGTGATGTACAGTAATGGTGTCTCTTGCATGTATAGCATCTTAGATAAAAATCTAAAAATGGACAATTTCCTAGCATCCCAATATTTTTATATTCTGACTGAGATCAGAATCCAAGGAGAGGGCTTATGTATCCTTGCTTTAATCAGATGCCAATCTTTATCCTGGAAGAAAGAAGAGACACTTGATTAGGAGTTCTGATAGGATTTAATTCAATAAAGATGGGATAGATTTCGTAATAAATATTAAAATCCTATTACAAAAAAGAAAGGGACATTGGGCTGGGGTTGTGGCTTAGTGGTAGAGTGCTTGCCTAGCATGTGTGAGGCACTGGGTTCCATTCTCAGCACCACATAGAAACAAATAAAATAAAAAAATTCATCAACAATTAATACAAAATATTTTTAAAAAAGAAAGGGACATGGATTTCTGTGCAATCAATACAATTGGATAAAAAGAGAGATATCAATTTTGATAATAAGAAAACTGTTAAATAAGGAACAGAAGTAATTTAAATAAAGAAACATGAGAATATGAATTTCTCAACATCTTCAGCAACATGTGATAATGATCATATTCTCTCTCTATTTGATGAAGGATAAAAGATATTTCACAGTTGTCTAAATTTGCATTTTTCTTCTTACTAGATAAAGTAAGCATCCTTTACTTTTTTTTTTTTGCTATTTGTATTTCCTCTCTTATAGATAACCTACTATGAAATTTGCCGATTTTTCTACTGTTTTGTCATTTTCTTATATACATGATAGAATATCTGATTATTATTGTTTGTTACATGTTGTTACATATGCTATCTCAGTCTTTGATTTTACTTTGGACTTTTATTTACATGATACTGTTTCATGCAGGTAATTGATAATCTAATGTTATGAATCATCCAAATCTCTCAGCTCATGAAGGAAAGGCAGTTAATATGTTGAAAATAACCAGTATAAGGGGGTTCTATGCAGCTCCACAATGGAGGCAGACCCTCCAGAAAAATGAATTAAAAAAAAATAATGATAGCTAAGAGCCTAGAGATCTCACCTTAGGTGCCAACAGAGGTCAGGCTCCCCCTGGGTCTCTGAACCTTCCTCACCTTTCTCCATTACAACCTTTTGTAAATAACGATTCATAAATGACAACCTCCAGTGGGTCCCTCTTGATCCTCAGGGATCCCGTATTTCTGGACAACATGGAATCCTTTCAAGCATCCAGTATTAGGCTAACAGTCCACATGTACTCCCAAATACTTTTGTCCAACACTAACTTGATCCTATTTTTTCCATGAGATATTTGGAAAGAGGGGAGCATGGGCATATGGAAACGAGATTTTTCTATTTGGGTTAATCTTCTATCTCAGCAATAAAGGCATAACCGTGTAAACACAGTATTTATCCAATTACTACTTATTAAATATTTTAAAATGCATGCAGAGGTGGAAATTTTATATATCCAATTTTTCAACTTACAAAATAAGACAAATAATCATCAACCAAATATTTTAACTTGATTTTTAAATATATATGTATATGTATATACATATATATTTATATACATATATATTAATATATATGTATGGTTTCAGGTTTTTTGTAATTTACAGTTGGTTAATGTATTTTAATCTATAGCAAACATTAGGACAAAGAACATAACTCCAGAAATATAATTAGAAGGCCATATTTTCATTCATAAAACAAAGATTAAACTGTATCTTTAGTCTTTAGGCTTCATGTTAGGGATGTGTTTGTGAGCACATAAATAAAAACTCCAAATATCAGGACTTCCCCCTGCAATTAAAGTCTCTCTTATTTGTGTATTTAAGCACTGATGGCCCTGGCTACAAAGTCACACAGCCTGTCTACTAATCCCTGCCAAGAAGCAAGAGAGGTGGGGTGTTGGCCTGGGTGGGTCAGAGTTCCAGCGGCCCTGCTGCTGCCTGGAGCCAGTGCCTAGGGAGTAAAGGCTCCCTGACCTATCAGACCTGTCATCTGCAGCAGCCAGGCCTTGGCACAGCAGGGAGGCCTGCTGCAGAAGCCCATGCCATGCATCACTGCGGCTGGGTCCACAACCTCAACTTCCCACTACTCAACCTCCATTGAGAAAATGGAAGTGGGGCAGACATGAATGAATGGTGGGAATATAGAATTGACCAATAGCATTAGATCATTTCCAAACCTGATTGGCCAAAGTCTGGACCAATAGCATTGGTACATTTTTCAAACCCTAATTAGCATAACTTTGAGCCAATCACAGTAACCCAAGGGCTATATAAGACCCCTTGCCAGACACATTGCTCAGAAGATTGAAGACAGCAGAAGAACGCATCGGAAGAGGAGAAGGCAGCGGCAGAGGAGAAGGCAGCGGCGGCGGAGAAGGCAGCGGCGGCGGAGAAGGCAGCGGCGGCGGAGAAGGCAGCGGCGGCGGAGAAGGCAGCGGCGGCGGAGAAGGCGGCGGCGGCGGAGAAGGCGGCGGCGGCGGAGAAGGCGGCGGCGGCGGAGAAGGCGGCGGCGGCGGAGAAGGCGGCGGCGGCGGAGAAGGCGGCGGCGGCGGAGAAGGCGGCGGCGGCGGAGGCTGTGGTGGCGGCGGCGGCTGCGGCGGCGGCGGCTGCGGCGGCGGCGGCGGCGGCGGCGGCGGCGGCGGCGGCGGCGGCGGCGGCGGCGGCGGCGGCGGCGGCGGCTGCGGTGGCAGAGGAGAAGGCAGTGGTGGTGGCGGCGGCGGCGGCAGAGGAGAAGGCGGCGGGAGAGGAGAAAGCAGTGGCAGCGCTGGCAGAGAAGACGAGGGCGGCGGCGGCGGGCGGCGGCAGAGGAGAAGACGATTCTTCGTGTTTGTGGGAGAAGACCTTTAAAAGAAAAACACGTCAAGGGTGAGTTGCTCGGGTGTGCTGCTCTGCACAAAATACCTTATTTTATTTATTTATTTTTATGCGGTGCTGAAGATGGAACCCAGGGCCTAGCACGTGCCAGGTGAGGGCTCTACAGCTGAGCCACAACCCAAGCACCCCCCCACCCCAAGTCTTGAACGTTCTTACAGTGAGTTTTTCCTCTTTGTAGTTGTTCTTGTTATTGACAAATCTAAACGATGTTTTTGTCTTGTGAAAATTGTTTTTCCCAAAATCCAGTATATCCATCGTTGAGGTATCTGAAATTAGGCTTCAGGATCCTAATGTAAGATAATATTGGGTAGCTAGTACTAAGTTCAGGAGGAACCAGGAAAAAATATGAAGGGAAGACAAAAAGAACCCCTGAAAAATGTAACCTGTCAGGTCTTGATTTACATGTGCTTGTACACAAAACACCATATGATTAAAATTTAATCCAAATATTTTAAATCTAGTTTTATCAGGATTTTTCCTCACAAGTTAAAGTATATCTTATTTGGCTTTGAACTTAGTCGCTGAATAATTAATGCAATAACTAATTTTGCTAGAAATAATTTAATATTTTCCTCCTTGTTTCATCTATTCATTTCATCATTTTCCGTGTCTTTTCCATTTTCCTTTACCTCATATTTAGTTTATTACTCTGAGAACATGAAGGAATTTTTTTCAAATACTTTATTGAATTATCACATAAGGTTCTCATGAATGGGATATGCCATTCTGACCAAGATTTGATAGTTTCAAAGATAAAATTAACCTGTGGCACTTGAGAAAGGTAGATGTCTATGCAGTTTCTTACTTTCCAGAATCTTGGCCTCTATTGGATAAGATTTAAGTTACTCAGCATTAAAAGAGAATAAAATTATGGCATTTGCATGTGAATGGATGGAGTTGGACAATATCATGCTAAATGAAATAAGTCAATCTCTAAAACCCAAAGGCAGAATATTCTGATAAGTGGATGCTGATCCATAGCGGAGAGGGGTTAGACATGGAAAAAAATGGAGAAATGTATTGTTTTTAACTTTAAAATACAATAATCATTTGTTGGCATTCATTCAATTTCTTTTATATATACAGTAACTTATTTTTGTAGTAGGCATTTTGGTAGATTTTGTCTTTCAAGAAATTATTCTATTTAATCTAGGTTTTCAAATTTCTGATTACATAATTATTCATAATATTACTTTATTATCCTTCTAACACTCAAGAGAATATTTAGGAATGGCCTCTTTTTCATTTCCAATATTAGTAATTTATGATTCCTCTCCCCCCCCTCTCCTTTTAGCTACCTTGATTAGATTGTTACCAATTTTATCTTTTCAAAAGACCATTTTTTTTTTATCAATTTTCTCTTTCGGTATCCTGATCTCAATTTCATTGAGTTCTGCTCTAATTTTAATTATTTCTTTTTTTTTCCTTTTATTTAAGATTTAGTCTGCTTTCCTTTTTCTGGTTTCCTAAGTGAGAAGCTTAGGTTATTGATTTCAGATCTTCTTTAATATACACATTCAACATTACCAATTTTCCTGCTGTTTTTAATGTTCCCCACAAATTTTTATAACTTGTAATTTGATTTTTGATTATTTTGAAATGCTTTTAAATTTCTCTTGATTTCATATTTGTCTCATGTCACTTTAGAAATCTCTCTTTTTTTTTTTTACCCTTCCAGTATTCAGGGCTTTTCACTATCTTCCTATTGCCAGTTTCTAGTTTATTCATTGTGATCTGAGATTAGGCATTGTAATTTCTACTTGTATGTTAAGGTGTATTTTATGGTCCAGAATGTGGTTTGATTTGGTTGGTGTTTCATGTGAGCTGGAGAGAAAAATGTATCATTGTATATATGTGAATTAAATACAGCTAATTAGTATTAGCACAATGGAGTCAGACTAATTAAAAATAAGAAAAATTATTTTTGCATTTTTCTTTCACTTTGTCTAATACTCATCATGTCTATATGTAGATATGTTTTCTGAGCTGTGATATTTTCTTTTCCTCTGAGGCATTCCTTTTAATTCTTCTTGCAGGGAAAGGTATACTGTCAAAGAGTACCTCAATTTTTGTTGATAAAGTCTTGATCTCTGCTTCACATTTGAAGGATAATTTTACTGAATACAGAATTTTAAGTGGGTGGTTTTTATATTTCAATGCTTTAAATATGTTGCTGCGTTTTTTTATTTGTAAGGTTTCTTAGCAATGTCTGATAAATTCCATGCTTGCTCCTAAGAGCTAAGGTGTTTGTTATTTTTTAATAGAACTTCTTTCAATTTATTTTTCTTTATATTTGGTTATCCACAGTTTGAATATGGTATGCTTAAGGTATTGATATTTTTTACATTTATACTGATCGATGTTTTATGAGATTTCTATAAAGATCTGATGAACATGGTAAAGAAAATTAAGATTTATAAGTTAGATATAAAGCTATCAAATAGATATGTTCCATGATGGAACATGGACAATATGTAATTTGAAATGTTCCAATTACTACGTGTAAAATGCTGGAAATCATAGTAACTATGAGTGGTAATGGCTATATTAATTAATTTGACCATGGTGATCAATACATGATATATACATGATATGTGCACATATGTGTATACATACAATCGTTTTGCATACTTGAATATATATAGATTTATGTGCTGATTAAACATTTTAAAGTAAATAAATAATAACTATCAACAAATTTAATTTTAATAATGTAATTTGACTCAAATATAAAAATTATTATTTCAGTACATAATCGGTGTTTGATGAGTAACTATATCCCTTCTTTTATATTCTTTGGTACCTGTGGTTTATTTTGCATGTATGGTCCATCTTAACTCATACTAACTAGTCACACTTCAAGCATTCAATTATCATATGTGGCCAGAAGTAACTATATTGAACTGTACAGATCTATGAATTTTTATGTATTAAGAGTTTATAATTGTCATTTTGAAATATTTGTATTAATTGTCATTTTGAAATATTTGTATTAACTGGTATTTTCTTGCTATATTCCCATGTTAAGTCAGGTTTGTGGGTGTTTACCAGAAAAATCTCAGATATAAAGTGTCATTTTCATACATCATATGAGTGGTACATATAGCTTCTTTGGTGTAACAGTATTGTTTTTTAAATCGTAATCCATTATTTAATATTTTGAAGAAAGTCACTGTACACAGTGGGAAGGTTTTGTTTAACTACAGATATGAAACTAATTTGGATTTCTTTCTTGCAACACTTTAGATGTTTCACTGTACTCTTCATTTGCTGGCATATAATTTTAGAGGAAAGAAGAAATAAGTTGAAATAATTCATCTAGTTTTTTTTAGTTATGCTGAGGGTCAAACCCAGGGCCTCAGATATATTAGGCATGTATTCTATACCCCAGTGAGCTATAATTCTTAATTATACTCCAGTCCCTATAATTCTTAACTTTGTTGTCCATATGTGCAGTATTTTTTCCATTAGACTTTTTTCAAGATTTTCTCCTTGTCTTTTGTTTTCTGTAGTTTGAGGTGGATATATGTAGGTGAAAAGTTTTTGATATTGTATCTGGCTGCTGGAGTTTAATCTCTGCTTAGATATAAGAGAGAGAGAGGGAGAATTTTTGAGATCTGATTTAGTCAGCAGTTTTTCAGCTATGACCAAAGGATCTTACAAGAACAATTAGTGGATTTGGGGGCTCACTGTCTCAAAGTACTCAGTCCAGGGGCAGCTGGCTCCATTCCTCAGGTCTTGAGGTGAGGCAGGACATCATAGCAGAAGAGTGGCAGAGTGAAGTAGCTCACATGATGAAAGCAGAGAGGAATGTCAGTAGCGATATACAAAATAATATCCCAGACATGTCCCAGGGACCTACCTCCTCCATTCATTCCCTACCTGTCTTCAGTCACCACCCAGTTAATCCCATCAATGGAATTAATCCATGGATTGGGTTAAGGCTCTCATATCCCAATCATTTCCTTCTTGCATTGTCTCACACATGAGCTTTTGGAGGACACCTCACATCCAAACCATAACAATTTCTGAGTTCACATCTCCATGCTCTGTTTTTGCATTTCTGTTCTCTGCGTTTTATACTAGAGGCTTTGATGTATCTGAATCTGGTTCTGCTACTTGCTTCTTCTCTTCACACTGTAATTTATTTCTTGTCTTTATCCTTATACATTTTTTTCATTGAATGATGTAGATTTAAAGTAGGTACTTAGTGTGAACATTGTTGCTAGTCTTTCTCAGGCTTGGAATTTATTGAAGTTTTGTTCGCTGTCCATGCAAGGAGTTTAAGTTACTTCTTGGTTATTACCTTTGTATCCTGTCTTGATTTTGACCTCTTTTGAATATTCTTGTTCAGGGAGTCTGGATCTTTCAATCACTTAAGTTGTAGCCCACTATATTAGAGCTCTGTTTCTGTGATGGTAATGAGTGTGTCCATATCCATGAAATCTGACCTTCACACTATTTTTTCTTCTGTAAAGTGCAATAGTAATGTCAAAGGGGCTGAATGGAGAGAGTGCTCCTCTTCTACCTGAGATTTTGTGGCAAGGACAGTTTTTCCATTTTCTGTTCTGTTCTAACCAACCCCCTGCCATTCCAGTCCCTGAAGAGTAGACTGTTAGGGAGAACACTCTAGGGTAATTTCACAAGGATTTTTTTCAAAATATTTTCCTGTTAGAGCCATGAAGGGATCTTCTTGGATATTTACCATGAGAACCTCATAGAAAACATAGAGGTACAACCCCAAACCTTCAGGCTGCAGCTCCCAGGAGTTAGTCATCTCCTGATAGTTCACACTAAGCCTCTAGCAGTTTCTCAAAAGTTGCTACTGAAATCTCTCCACCAGGTTATGGCTATAGTGACCTCTGCTTCAGATCTTGGGCAACAAAGTCTCCGTTGGGACTCTCTGAATCCCTGGCTTTTTCAGATTTGGGGGAGGCAGTTTGCCCTGGAAATTTGTTTTTCTGATGTGTGTAAGAAAAATTATTGGAGTTTATTTGTTAGTTGTAATCTGATTTTCCTCATTGTAAGATAGGGATGACAAAACACAGGATCTTTGTATATAGGAACTGACATCTTTAGATTCATTAAAAAACAAGAAACAAACAAACAAAAAAACACTTATCTCCACTACTGAAATTTACTTTGGTGGAAGCATGCAGGGAGGACAGGTTTTTGTTTTTGTTTTTTAATCAAAAATCAAAAACTAATATTTAAGAGGAAGAGATTATTTTCCTTACTCTAATATAATGAGATAGGGAAATTGACAGAATAAGGTTGAATTTTCTCTTATGGAATTTTAATTAAATTCAGGAAGGTACATTCTTCAGATTTTGTAGGTACAAGACAGAATGTGAGTAGAAATTCATTTGACCTAAATTCTTTATATTTAATATAAAATTATGCATCTCTGTGTGTATGATCATTCTTAAGTCAAATGTTCATTACAATTATTTACTACAGTTTAAAATTTTCTAATGATCATTTCACTTTCCAAGTTTGTAATTTCAAATTCAGGGAATATACATCATTTAGAAATATACTTTATAAAAGTATTCATCAAAATTAATCATAAGTAAATATATTCAAACCCTCACTGTTAAATTCCCTCATTTTTTTCCAAATCAAACAAAAACAAAGAAATTACCTTTGGGCAAAAACTGAAAATGGAAAATTTTAACCAAAGGGGAATTATTTAAAAATTCTCAAGTGTCCTCAAATCAAAGCTTATAGTGGAAACTCTTTCACAAATTTAATTATATTGGTCATCCTCCCCAATGTTTATAATGGGTTAGGATACCTAAACTGGATGCAAAAGCAAAGTAAAAAATCTCAGGCCTAAAACCACATAAAGGCTCTTAATATTTAGGATAATTTCTATTCCCCTTAAGGCATATGTTGTGAAATATGGACATCTTCTGCAAGTAACTGGCACAGCTATGTCCCCAAATCCTGGTAGAATTATATAGAAGTTTCCAGAATTAAAGAATTTCTCCTCTCTTCAATAACTAAAAGAATAAAATCTCGATTTTTCGTAAAAATTGGATGTGATAAATATTATGGGGTGCTTTAGTTTTGGAAATTGGATACTCTTGGGCCCATGCCCATGTATGTAGTAAAGTATATAAATTCAGATTAGTTATTAGCCCAAAGAAGAAATGGATGTGAAGTGGGGGAGTATGTCCTTCACTCAACTGTCACCATTCTTGAACCTTCTTGGTTCCAATTCAGATGGATGCTTGAGTGCAGGAATCAGTTTTCAAGCTGCAAGTACATTTGGTTTGCAAAAGAAAGGTTATTGGATTAGTAATCCATAGCCATTTGTCATGCAGCTATTATCTGCCAAACACCAACCTGGTTTTCTTCCCAAAGAGGATACACATTATCCTTCTTCTCTAAATGCTATTATTAACTGGTGGAGTCTTTTAGACTGCTCTTCACTCATTGGGTATCTGTTCTAGTTGGGAGCAGAGATATCTGGGAAAAGAAAATGAGAGGGCTATAAAAAGGGAAATGGCCAATTCCAGGGGATAGAGGGCTCATTCTTCTTCCAGGGTCCCTTTCAAGGGAAGAAGCTGTTCAACCTAACTAGGTAGGCCTGCCTGGGGTTAACTCAGTCACTCAACATAGATTGAAGACAATCATGTGATCACACCAGAACCCTCTTAGGGGTTGCCAGGGCACTATATCCACCCTGAGTCAATTTTAACAAACTCAAGATTGCAATGGCTTTCTGAAGTTTTGAATATATAATATATAATCCTTCCTTTATTTCCTCATTGTTCAATGTTAACACCCTCCAATGGTTAGCACATTTTGAGATTTAGAAAATGTTCTGAAAATTAAATGTGGCCATAAAATGGAAACAGGAAAAGCTACTATGGCCAACTCAAAATATTTGACAGTCAAGAAAAGCATTAGAAAAGCTGAAAATCAATCCTGATTATTTCTGTCAACTAATATAATTTGCCTAAGGTCATTGCAAATTATATGATGTTATCAAAATCTTTGGGCAGTTCTACTACCTGCAATGAACAATACAGTACACTCCTATAATTCATTCACTCCTGTAAAAACAATTTTGTTCTTAAATTAGCTTCTTCACAATACTCTCCTATTTTTTCTCTTTAAAATCAACACTTTCCAAATCATCTCTTCCACTCTGGGCCTTTAAATACCAGAGATGTGCTAATCATTCTCAAGTTTACATGGGAGTATCTCACCTCTACCTCAGTGTTCCATACCCACCTTCTTACTGAGTACTTCTCTGGCTTTCAAATAGGCATCCAAATCTAGCAAGTTTCAAACTTCATTCTTGAGTCCAACACAAGCCAGCAGTCCTTGAAGTCCAAACCCACAGAATCACATCTCATCTCTCCTCATAACAAAACTCTTCAAATAAGCACCACCTCTGCCATCTCTCATCTGGACTTTGGCAGTAGTCTCCTGCTTGATTCTATCTCCTCCACACAGACTGCAGATGCTTTTTGGTTCATGGGTTTATAAAAGAAAGCGAGATGGGAGGTGATGGATATCTTGTTCAGGTTATGCTGAGCCTGACAATTGTCCCATCATTCAGAGCAGAGAGCAACTATCCCATGCCTCAGAGGCCCTCATCTGCTACCTCCAGATTTGCTTTTCCTAAATGAAGAAGGGAGACAGGAGATATCAAAATGACTCTCTTTATTAGCGTTAGTATGTGCTTTGCTAATGGTGACCTCTGTGGGATCACGTTTTCATTTCTTAATTTCCACTTGGCCCTCTTCCCCCATGTGGAAAATGAATTTATTGATACTCCCTTCATGTTGAGGTTGATATGAAGATTAAATGAGATTTCAACTCAGGTTGACTGTATGGTCATTTGTATTCGTGGGATTCTTTTATTTAGGTAAATTCCTTGTAGGTTTGCTGCCTCAAGCATCACGTATAAGTGAGATAGTTTAATTCCCAAGAATAACTTATCACCTCATCTCCAGGTGCTTGTCATTCATCTTTTGTCATGGTTTGGATGTGAGGTGTCCCCCAGCTCACATGTGGAACAATGCAAGAAGGTTCAGAAATGATTGGGTGGTAAGAGTCTTAATCAATGCTTTTATCCCCTGCTAGGGATTACCTGAGTGATAACTGAACTGGTAGGGTATGTCTACAGGAGGTGGAATTAGGGCAAGGATTTAGTGTCTATTTATATCTGGAAAGTGGAGTCTGTCTCTTTGCTTTCTGATCACCATGATGTGAGCTGTTTCCCTCTGCCACACTCTTCCATCATGATGTTCAGCTTCACTTTGCCTCCTGGGAAATAGAGCCAGCCTTCTATGAACTAAGACCTTTAAAACCATGAGCTTCTGAATAAGCTTTTCCTCTTCTATAATCGTGTTGGTCAGGTCCTTTAATCACAGCAGCAAAAAAAGCTGAATAAAACATTTTTTCTATTCCGTTGAAATGCTATCTCCACCATGTAAGTGTGACTTAATGACCAAAGTATTGAAAAGACAGTGAAGAAAAGGATATTATTTGTTTCTTAAGGAAGAAGGGACATTATCTCAGAAGAGATGTCAGACTTGAGAATGGAACACATTGGCCTTGCTGTTTCTAGGTTAGGTTACTGCATCTCCTTTGGGTGATATTTCCCAGAATCCATCCAGGGCTATACAGAGCTCAGATTTTTATCTCCTTACATTTCCAAAAATACTTAGACAGAAGACCATCTGGGAAGTTTTATTTTCTTACTTTGGTATCTTCATAAAGACTCAAAGTTGGCTTCCAGCTGAACCAAAGCTGCAGGCATCCATCAATGCCTGGGACCAGAGATTTTTTTCAGAAACAGGAGTTCCCACCAAGTCTCAGGATGAGGGACAAGACACCTGGAAGGTCTAAAAGCAGCAGGAACTTCTCCTCCATTTCTGTTCAGAGATTTCTGCATGGAAGTATTCCAATCATGCATTGTTTTATTGCTTCTCTACCAACTTTCTGTTCTCCAGCTTAATTCATGTGTAAATCACAAGTAAAAGTTGTGTATATTTAAGGCAGGTGACATGATGTTTTGACTTGAGCATAAGTGGGAATGCTGGGTCGTATAATAGGCCTGTTTTTAATTTCTTGAGGAACCTCCATACTGCTTCCCATTATGATTGTACCAATTTACATTTCCACCAACAGGAAGCAAGTGTGAAACTGGTGAAAACAGCTTCCTCATTCTTCTCAAACAGAATACTATAAAGAGGTAGAGAAGGAGGTAAGAATAAAGTCCACACAGACATCTAGCACCATGGTGAAACTCCAGCTGCCTTGCCAGGACACAGTTCCCTCAAAATTTATTTTTTCCCCAAAATTGTATTTTTCCTTTTAAGCAAAGAGAATTATTTTGAGAATTCATGTTTTAACAAAAGAACGTTGTGGATGAAAGCAAGTCAGGGAAACCTGATAATTGGGAGGCACCACCATTGAATAAGAACATGAGGTTCCTGAGTGCTCCCTGTGGAAGCAGCCCCATCCAGCCAGCCTTTTGGACCAGGAAAACAAAGCAGAATGACCAGGCCTAGCCAGGCACAGCACCCTCCACCAGCCATGAGCCAGCCTCGGTGTAGTGCTAGACCTGGATACTTCGTTTAGGGACCATCTGAGGAGCTACTGGGCAGCTTAGCAGGCCCATGCCCTCAACTCCAAATTTTCAGAGGGTAGCAGCAGTCAAGGCCACTGCTACTTTCTTTCCTATCCTGAAGAGGATTTTCTTCTCCTCCTGTCTTTCTTTTTCTTAATGTTTTAAAATTTAGTTTGTGAAAGCATTATTATTACTAATTATCCCATAGTAATTGGACATATGTTGGTGTTATCCAAAGGAGTTAGAGCAGTAGAGTTCAATCAACATGTACAGGGTCAAAGACCTCCACTCTTTGCCTTGGTGTAGGGACTCTTGTAGATGAAACTGTCCTCACAGTACTGGTGGTGATTAAAAAGTCCTCAAAGGATTGGGACAAATTAAAGTGGCCTTACTAGATTAGCATAGATTAACATGTCCTTATTGGATTTGTAAAGATTAATGTGTCTTTATAGGATTGGTTTAGATTAATGTGGCCTCACAGGATTCATATTGATTAAACTGTCCTCACAGGCTTATATATATAAATGATCTTTCTACATTGGTATTGATTAAGCTGTCTTCACAGGGATAAGACTGCATCACTTCTTGCAGTAGCCTTTTGTTTGAAGTGGAATGAGCCCTGTCTGTGTGAAGGGTTGATTCCTAGCCCCTCACAATTCTTACTTTGAAGTCCTAACCGAGTAGCTCATAATATGCCCGTATTTGGAGACAGGGTTTTTTTTTTAGTGATTATTAAATTTCATTATTCAGATGCAAGCAGTGTCCTTAGAGCTGAGAAAACTGGGCACAGATTCCCAGAGGTACCAATATAAGGACATAGGGAGGGAGGCCATCTGCAAGCTCAGAGAGAAGCCTCAGAGGGTACCAGCCCTGACCACACTGGTTGTCAGACTCTGGAAAGCCCTGTGTTGGGGCTACCTACCCCACATGTAGGTGGCTATCCTGCCTGTGTACTGGGAGATCTTTCCATATAATGTGGAGCAAAGTGCAGTGGCAGCTTGACCTTTCTGACCACCTGTCTCTGACTCTCCATAATCCCTCCCCCAGTTTTGTCCCTGAATTTTCCTCACCTCTTCTTCTACCCTCAGCACCTCTTCCTGGCTTTCCAATCAATCCTGAGGACAGCCCCTCTTGGCAACTTCCCTGAAGATGGATAACCCAAAGTGTCATCTGGGAGCTCTGAGTAGCTCTAGTCCTGTCCCATTCTGGTTAGAGTAATGTAACTCCATCTCATCTTCCACACTCTAAGATTACTCAAAGTGATTTCTCCCCAACTCTGCCTAGAATTTTGCATCATATATGATTATATGGGCTGTCAGCAGCCTCTTGCATTACAGCCTGAGTCCCTAGGCTCTGCTCCCTGAGGTGATTATTTGTGCACATGCTGAGTACCTCTGACTTTGGTCAGCTAAAGTGCAAGAGGATGACACTCCACCCCCAATACTGAATTTCCTGAATTTCCATTTCCACTTAGTGAGAATTCAGTTCCACCAATCTGATCTGTTTGACCTTAGATCTTTAAAGCATATCTCAAGGCCTTTTTGAATTTCAAAATTCTAGAGTGACACAAGTACATTTAAATGCCTTTCAGATTTTTTTTAGAAATGTATCCCCTTTAAAGTAGTAGTAAATCTATGAATATGCTTAAATTCTCAGACAGAAGTCTATGTAAATTTTTTCATTAAGCTGAATTTCTGAGAATGAGTCATTGTGATATTTTGTTTTGTCAACCACTTATTTATGAATGTGCAAAATCTGTGCACTCTCAGGAGCTGAGTGGCAGTGATGGAGAAGCACAAACCTCATCTCGGTGTAAGGGTCAAATATTTTGTCAGAGGAAATGACAATTTTTAGAGAATTTGTCTTTTTAGGGTCTTGGGCAGAGTTAGCCCAGCATGCTTTGGTTTCCTGGATAGTGTCTATTCCATGTGGCCATTGAGCTTGTGAATTGTGGCTGGGGAGACTTGGAAATAGACTTTAGGTTTTAATTATTTAGAATGAAAATAATTTCATGTGGCTGATGGCTATTTCATAGGCCTCTGGGGAGTTGAAGAGATTTGGACATCATGGATGCCTGCTTTCCTAAGAGAAGTCCCTGAGGGCCACCCAGGCCCTCATGGGGCAGGGATGCAGAATGGAGACAGATGACTTAGGAGCTGAGAGAAACATGGAAGACAGGACAGGACAGTATATTGTGCTGTGTGTTACCAACCCAAAGCCATCCTCACTGTAGAGGTTGCTCTGTGGGAAAAAGACCAGTCTGTCTGAAGTGGAGGTAGAATAGATGCAGGGGAATGGAGTGCTGGGTGCCCAGGATCTGTGGTCTCAAGGACATGTCAGATCCTCAGCCACTAACAATAGGCCCTTACATGCTAAGGACATTGCCGGTAAGTGGTGTGAGGCCAGAGGCCTCTCAAGAGCAGTGATGGGCACCTTGGTTCCTTGAAAGTATAGCCATCAGGACACCCACCAGCCTCAGAGCTTGGGAGTAAGACCTGAAGAAGCCCCTGGAACGCCTTGCCCCCAGGAAGAATGTCATTCCTCTGATTATCCTGCATCGCTGCTCAGCACTGACAGCAAATTCTCTTCTCAATGTCAATTCCATTAGTGTGCCTGGCACAGCTCCTTGGGGAAGCAACCAGAGGTCAAAAAATAGGTGAACTGGCAGAAGAAATCCCAGGGTAATGTCTGGTGTCCACAGTCATAGAAATAAAGCACAATGGATTCTTCCTCTTATTTCACTTGTAAGAGAAAATGAATGAGGTGGAGGGAAAGGAGGAGGCAGGGGAAGAAGACAAGGAAGAGAAGGAAAGAAAAGTAAAAAGTCATAGGATGGAAGGAACAGAAGAGAAGGAGGAGGAACAGTAAGAGAAAGTGAAAGAAGATAAAAAAAGGAGGAGTGAAGGAGGAGGAGGAGGAGGAGAATTATTCCACATTGTGGACTATAGCAAATCAGAGAGACCCACTCTTTGCAAAGCACAACCATTGCATTAGAATATGGGGTCCCTGAGTACTCCCTGTGAAAGGAGCCCCACCCAGCCTGCCCTTTGGACCAGGAAAAAAAAATGCTTGGAGAGGAGGTTTCATAGGCAGGCCTGGCTAAGCACAGCAACCTTGCCAGCTATGAGCTAGCCAGGGTGTGGGCAGTCCTGTCTCCTTTGCTTAGGGACCATCTGTGTAGCTGCTGACAGTGTAGAAGACAGTTAACTCTGACTTAGTTTTCAGAGGGTGGCAGCAGTCAAGTCCACTGCTGCTATCTGAGATTCTCTTTCCTATTTTGGGGAGGATTGTTTCCCCTTAAGTCTGTTTTTCCTCCCCAGATCTTTAGTTGCAGATGAACACAATACATTTATTTTGTTTAACATTTTTTTAAATGATGTTGATGATCGAACCCAGTGCCTCATGCATGCTAGGCAAGCGCTTTACCACTGAGCCACTACCCCATCCCAAGTTTGTCTTTTTCTTAACATCCTAAGTGAGTTTTTTTTATTTAACTTATAAAAGTAATTTTATTCCTAATTATCACATAGTAATTGAACATATGTTGGTATTATCCTGAGAAGTTAGAGCAGAACAGTTCAACCACGTACAGGGGAAGTGTCCTCCCCATATTGTCTTGATGAAAGGACTCCTGTAAATGGGATTATCCTCCCAGGACTGGTGTTGAGTAAAAAGTCCTCACAGGATTATAGATTCAATTATAGATTAAAGTTGCCTTACCAGATTTGTATTGATTAAAGTGGCCTTACTGGTTTGGTATAGATTAAATTTGCCTTATTGGATTGGTATTGATTAAAATCTCACAGTATTGGCATAATTCAAAATGGCCTTACCATTTTGATATAGATTAAGCAACTTTTAGCCTAGGTGATACATGCCCGTAATCCCAGTGCCTCTAGAGGCTGAGGCAAGAGGATTGCAAGTTCACAGCCAAGAAAAAAAGAAAGAAAAAAGTCACTGCGGTCAAACCAAATGAAAAATACAGATGTAGCTATGGAAAATGTATGATGATGACAAGTGACTTATTGTTTTGATATAAGCCATGTTTTCATAGATGCTACTTCAAATAAAGTAATGATCATAGTTAAGTAGATGTTGATCAAGGAAATTGGGCTGCTTGTTGAGAGCCGCAGAGTTATGGATGGAATGTCCTACTCCCATTTTATTGTAGAATAAGAGCTGAGATATGAAAATACAAGCAAATTCCTTTCTTCAATGAACTTTTGTGTCTCTATCTAATCTTACACTCTTGCCAAGTTGCTACTGTTGTGTCTCCTTTTTCATTCATAAAGGAGACTAGCCTATTAATGTAAAAGTTGTTTTTGAATAAAAAATCATGTTTCTTTATGTAATGTGCAATGTGGATAAGAATGCCAAAGCTGAACCTCCTGCTATTTCCTTTTATCAGTGTTGGAAACAGTGGTTGTTTAATTCATTAAATTCTAAAGTTGCTTTAAAAATCAGGAAATACTACTTAAAGAGAAAGCCATAATGGAAACACAAGTCAGCCTCATAATAGCTGAACTGTCGTTCCTAAGTACGTGATCATCACCTGCCCATCATTGTTTTCTTTTCTTTCTTTCACTACTGGGTGTTGAACCCGAAGTTCTCTACCACTGAGCTGCATCCCCAGACCATTTTATAGTTTATTCAGGGTTTCCATAGTTGCCCAGGCTGACCTCAAACTTGTGATCCTGCTGCCTCAGCCTCCTGAACAGTTGGGTGTGCACCACTGTGCCTTGCCACATCACCTAACTTAAGCTTTCAAAGTTTCTTTAGTTTCCTGTGTCAAATTTAACATGTTGGTAGTCTTACATTTTTCTTAACCTTTTTAATTTGGGGGGTAATTTCATATTTATCAAGAGGTTATGAAGACAGTTGAGATATGATATGTCAAGAGCTTTGTAAGGTTTTGAACAACTAATAAAAAAATAAAAATAAAAATGCTGCCCATCTTTTCACATAAAAAAAGACAGTTCAGGGTTCCTGTGTACTTTCTACCCATTTTCCTCCAATGTTAATATTATATATAAATATGATGTTTGTCAAGATTAGGCTTAATATCATTACATCACTATAAGTCAAATGGGAATTTATTTAGATTTCCCAACCTTTGCCTCTAATGTTCTCTCTCTTTTTGAGGATCCATTTAAAGATACCACACAGTAGTTAGTTGATGTCTCTTTACTGTCCTTTCATATATATATGGGTTTGTAGTCTTGTTTCTTAGGACTTTAATGGTTTTGCAGAATACTTGTTAATCTCATTTTTTAAGAAGCAAACAGAATCACTACAAGTTTAAAGTTATAGCATCCAACTGGGTATTGAACATTCTGAAACATTCTCTAAATGGCAGTTATAAATTATTTCAGACAGAAACACTCCACGTCCAAACTTAATGGATATAGCAAGTCAAATATTAGATGAGTAATAAAATGATGGGATGCAATTTAGAAGATTGGAGTTCCATCACTAAAAGCAAGGCAATCTGAGATAAAATAAGATTTATTCTTTATTAAATGAAAATGTCACAAGTTAACTAATTTAAAGATATAAGAACTAATGGAAAAATACTAAGATCTGTAAGAACCTCTAGTGAAATTTATCATAAACAATACTTAGTCTATTAAAGAAGATTTTGTTTTTAATTTTATAGATCCAAATTCTTTTTCACAAGAGAAATGTGTTTTTTACATTTGTTTTTGTTTTTTGTTTTTTTTTTTTTTTGGTGGGTTAATTATTTTCTCAGCTATGTTCATTTATCTTCAGGAATGTTTAATTCTCTTCACAAATATACATATAATAGAAGGCAGTTTTCTATTTAAAGTTGTAGAACCCAAGAAATTCTACTCATAAAGAGAAAAAAAGCTGTCTCCTGAAACATAAGTATTTGACAATTGTTAAAGTCTATTCTTAGAAAATAATAAAATAGTATTTTAGAATGCTAATAAAAAGAATTTGCATGTGGAGAGCGTCCTGACCCACACATAGTATGTTAGATGGGAGCTCTGGCCAATGGTCTCCTTCATTCGTGGGATGTCTTTAATAAACCTATTAGGATAGCCAGCGTTTTATTACTATTACCTCTTAAACTATAGTCTCCAAAGCTATGGCATTTTTCATAAAATTAAACACCTGACAACCGCAGATGGGCAACATTTTTATTAACATGAAAACCAGTCATTGATTAAGAAATACTCTGTTGGTGATAATGTGGCATTTTTCCCTAAGCAAAAGCACCATCGATTTTCTTAATGTGACCAAGGACTAAATAAAATATAGTCCTGGGTCAGAATCATTCAATAGGCCATGTTTGTTCACATATGATTAAGAGCAAGGATCAATTCAATTTAACATTAATTAAGAAACCAGAGTAACACTTCCCCACATTTTAATAATAAATAAGTTTCTATTTCACATTACTTTAATCTCATTCTTTGATGGGTATATCTAAAGTTTTCATTTGTATGTTCAAATTGATAAAAAAGCTAGAAAATCATGTCTTCAAATATAGTGTATTTTAGGTCCTTAAATTACTTGCTTTCAATTCAACAGAGCCTAGGTCTGATGACTTTGATTTCCCCCTTGTACAAATTTCCTGTTAAGGATGACTATTTTCTTTATGCTATTCCTTGTTCATCCTTAGATATGGGTTTATATTTAGCCAATTAATACCCTGAGTATTCAAGAATTTTAACTAAATACCCACTATTGTATCCTAGAATTCGGTGGGACATGGATAGAACAGGATTTAAAATTACTGGATCTACTCATTGAAGTTGGAAAAGTACTGAGGTAGTCAATAACCTATAGAGGTCACTGATTAGGAAATCTGATGCAAGGGTTTCAGGAATCTCTAATCACAATCCAATTGGTGGTGGGGAATTGCATGAAGTAATATATTGTAGCAAAAAGTTCCAGTTCAATCCCAGGAAATTTTGTGGACAGGGAGCTATCCTTATACTGAAGATTAGTTTAGCAGACAATTTTGTCTATAAAGTCTGTACTTGAACTTAAAGACCTTAGTTATTATTAGTATATTGGGTTATAGTTGTTATCCTGAAAGTGACAACAAAGTACTAAGGCAGAAGTAGTTCAGACATAAGACCTGATGTCCTTAGGAAACAAATGACAAGAAGTTAGGGGTTGACCCCCCAAAAAACCAAAGACTGAATGTTTTCTCTGATATATGGATGCTAACACAAAATAAGGGAGGGTGGTCAGGGAAGCACAGAAGTTCATTGGATTAGACATAGGGGAGTGAAGGAAAGGGAAAGGAGATGGAAATAGGAAAGACAGTTGAATAAACCAGACATAAATTTCTTAGGTTCATATATGAATACACCACCAGTGTAACTCCACATCATGTGCAACCACAAGTATGGGAAGTTATACTCTATGTATGTATAAAATGTCAAAATGCACTCTACTGTCACGTAGAATTAAAAAGAACAGATTATTTAAAAAAGGAGTTAGGGATTGAGAAGAAGGTAAGAATCCATTTTTCACATTTCACATGTATGCTTAGGACCTCTGAGAGACAGACATCAAGGTGGGGTTTAAAGTTCAAGGATTTTATGAGAAGAAATGTGTGAGAGAAAAATGGGGAGAGAGATGCACAAGTCTGGAATCTGACCCCTGACAGAAGGGGAATGGGAGTGAAGGTTGGTGAGAAGCCCCTTGGGCTGCTGTGCAACCTAGTAAAGGTTCTGCAAAGCTGTTTGGGAATTCCTGAGCCAGTGCCATTCACAAAAAGCCTCCCACTTCTCATAAGATGGGACCTGCTCAGGTATGCTCACAGTGTTCAGTCACTGGTTTGTAGTAGACTTGAGAAGCATGAATTTGGTGTCCATGTGGTAATGGATTTCAGAGCAAAATCAGTGAGACTCTCAGCCTTTTAATCTCTCTTTAGTTGGAAAACTAGTAAATACAATGACCACCTCTATGTATTTCATGAAGAATGATTTGATGTATAGCCCCAAACCATAAAACATTGGCTGTGATCTAAATTAGCTTTAGACACTTGTGATGGAATTGATTCTATAAGCGGGAATCAAGTGATACTGGGAAAAGGCGATTGATATAGATGAACCAGTTTTTAAGTTTGGATGCTACTTAGGGGTATCAAGAATTTCTGAGTTTTGATTTTCTATATGTATATAGACAGTTCACAGGTTAAATGGGTTTTCTATTTTGAAATGTATCATCAGTGTTATTTAAGATATACAAGATCTCCCTTCTTGTTTATTTTCTTCCCATTTTCAATCCAAAGTTTATGTTCTGTATAGTATTTTACGTATGATTACTTTTTTTCTTGTATCTCTTTATAAGATAGTTTCTCTAGATTTGCATTTTTCTATGAAAGCAGACTCAGACTTTTTAAAGTACACAGTGAGAGTAAAATACTCCTATTCTATACAGTGGACTCTTATCAGAAATTTTTCATGATAACTGTGTAACTTAACTGTGCCTATTAATTCTCACATATCATTCTGATGGCTATTACAATAAAATATTTAAGTTAAATATTAATAAAGAAAATCAGTGTTGAGAGAGGTTTTAATATGATTTATTTTAAAGGATATTGACTTTCTTCACCTTGTCACCTTGTATCATATTATATGGGAAGAATATTGAGAAAATGTTGTTTACCAAAATGAAGAAGCAGTCATATTGGCATAATAATACCCAGAACTGGCTTGAATAATAATGATAGCAAATGGCTTCTCTTGGCTTTTGGTTTACAGATTCCAATGTTGCAGTGTGAACTCATAAACTATATGGGATGAAGCTTTGTGAGAACCTGGGATTAGGAAAATATGTCATTTTGCCTTATGGTCCCCACTGACATCCATGACATCCATATTGCTAAATTTATCTTCTTAATATATTTTCTTGTTTAAAACGTTGTTTCTGCTCTTTTTAAATCTGCATAGCTTATTTTCTTCTCTCTCTCTCTCTTTTATTTAAATATATAATTGGATTCAATAAAGCAGTAATGAAGTCTAAAAGCTACCTACTTTGTCCTCAGAATGCTTAATTTCAGGTTTTGTTGATGAACTAGCTGCATCTTGGCAGACAGAAAAGACAGATTGGTTAAAAAGGCATGAAAACCAGTTTTTGTAAGCTTAGTTGATACAGGCTCCTTACATAATGTTGTTCTCAGGCTGCCTTTATTTTTCACATCTTTTCCTGTGTACTCTGTCTTTTGACATTCTTCTGTCCTCTAAGTCTGGGTAATAACGATTTTCTACCCACACATTTTTTTTTTCCTTTTACCACAAAAGAGCTCCAAAGATTTATTTTACTTCTAGTCAACTTAGAGAAACAGACAAAGGAGATATATAATGATACAGAAATATATTTTAGAATTTTCCTAAATGCAACAGACACTCAATGAAGATGTTTTAATTTATGTTGTGGAAGCTTGAATCCTGGCATATCACTCTGTACTTTAGTTTGAATGGTACAGAATTTCTAACAAATATAGCTATTGAAATATGAATATTGGAAAAGAAGGCAATTTTAACTGTCTATTGCTTGTATTTTTGCCTGGATGCTATTTATCTCATTTGTGATGCAATTAACTCTCATAGTTTTTCTATTTTAAGATATTATTTAAGAATAATTTTTTAGTTATCTGATTATGGACAGTGTTCATAAGAGACCCCGATGACAGCATCCTGGCCTGGTTTTGTTCAGTTCTCTACAGACATAAATGTGACCAGTTCATTTTTGTTGTTGCTAGAAGGAAATTAGTGGTTGCCTGGCAACCGGTTGCCCATCAGTTTCCTAAAGCAGGAGAAGTTGCCAGGTAAGTCATCTGATATTTTGTTTCAGAAAAGATTGGTCTTATCAAAACATAGTCTTGACTTGAAAAAAATTATGGTAGACGACAAAGAAAATAAGGACATGACCTGATCTTTTCTCTTATTCTTCTATCAAAATATGGGCATACTTTATTTATTATTAAATGGCCGTACTTGGATCCACATGAGCGTTCTGTATCCCCAGCTATCTCATTCAATCTCCTGACTTCACACATACCTTCTACATTAACAGAATTAAGATATGAAATGATGAATTCTCCCCTAGGACTCAATTCCAGCTATTAAACATTTTAAGTATCGTCCCTGGAAACGACTATGCCATAGTGTTCAATTTTAGTTTTTATCCGAGTAATTGGTATAAGGACAGATGAAGTATGAAATAATAGAAATAATATGAGTCTATGAATAAGAAAACTGTTGTGTTATAACTTCATGACAAATTAGCTCAGTGTCATTGATATGGTCTATCATGTCCATATCTGGATCAAGAAGGATTGAGTTATGTGATTTATAGAGTCATGGTCAGTTCAAATACCTTAAATGATTTTAGGTGACAGTCTCCATCTTTCAAGTTAAGTTGCTTCAAAACTTACAAAATATGGGCTATTTGGGTAAAATAAAGCTCAAATTGCAGTGTGAGTGGGCAACATAAGAAGCAACAAAATAGACACCTTGATAGCAGAGGTGGCATAAAACTTTGACAGAAAACTTCTGTAGGCAGTAGAATAAAGAGAAAAAAAATGTGAGTGTTAGTTGTTGTAGACTGTTTTTATTGGGACAATATGTCAATCTGATGTGATTTTATAGTTGGACTTATTAAGGACTACTTATGAAATCACAAACTTGGTGGATAATAATTTAATCAAGTAATAGTATTGTAAGTGACTTTCTTCCAGAAGTGTGAATGGTGTATTTAATGATGTCTACATCCTGTCAAGAAACCTAGAAACAGAATAGAATATCTTTTCATTGTAAATGTTTGTTGGATAATATCTCTTGATTAATTGACTTAAACTAATAAAGCTACATTTAAAAAGACAGGAGGCTGTAAATTAGCGAAATGATGAGCTAGAGAGCTTCAAATCCTTGTTTTCCCCATGTAAGCCTAATATAACAGGCTGAATTAGCTCAGTGACAGTCAAAAGCCTAGAGTAACCAAGTATAGGTCCAATAAGAAAAGGTCTCAAAATGGAAGGGAATTTCATGGCAGATTAACTTACTTTGTTCCACCTATTCCCTAGTTTAGCCTGGTCTTGGTCTGGAGGAGGGAGAAAACTGGTTCCTAGATCCTTGACTAGAACAAGAGGAAGTAGAGCAGATATTATCTGCAAAGTTTCAGCATGCCTGGGAACGGCCTGGAGGACTGGTAGTTTTGTTGTTGCTAGAAGGAAATTAGCAGTGTTTGACAAATTCAGATCTCAAGTGGGGAAAAGCAGCAGACACTTTTGAAAGCTGCAGTGATACTACAGACCTGCAGACTCTCTGAGACCAAAGATTACAGGTAGAGACACACACCAAACCATCTAAGGCACTAACGAGAAGCTGGGATTATGCTCTTTGGGAAATTAAGACATTCAAGAGTAGTGATGTGTGTAGGGAGTTGAGAAACTACATGTGGGTCCAGACAAGAATGCATACTCAGGGAAAAAACAACAACAACAACTGTGGAGACACTATTCCCTCATCTGGGACTGATCTCTAAGCTCCTAGCAAGTTTAGTGAAGGGTGTCTCTGGTACAGTATAAATCTGCAAACCAAAGAGATGTGACTTTTTCTTCCAAATGTCCTGTTTTCAAGAATAACATCAAGAAGAACAGATTTATGTACAAATCACAAAGTACATAAAATATCATAAAAATAATGGCTCATTCAAAGAAAAACAAAAATAAGTTGGCAGAAACTGTCCCTAAGTGATATTGGACTTACTATGCAAAGAATTTAAAATAGCAGTATTAAATAAACTCAAAGACATAAAAGAAAACATGAATAAAGGACTAATAACCAGGGGCTGGGGTTGTAGCTCATTGGTAGAGTGCTTGCCTGGCATGTCTGAGGCACTGGGTTCAATCCTCAGCACTGCATAAAAATAAAATAAAGGTATAAAAACATAAAACATAAGGGAGTAAAAACCAGGAAAGTGATATATAAATAAAATTAGAATATTAACAAAGAGAAGGAAAGTATACAAAGGAAATTACTGAAAAATACTGTTTGTCGATTGAAAATTTTACTAGAGGAGTTCAATAGCAGATTTGAGCAGGGAAAAGAAAGGATCCACAGCTCAGGGAGAAAACAATTGACATGCTTGAGTCTGATGTGACATCATCAAAGTCAACCAATGTGCACAGTGTAAGAGTCACAGAATGAGCAGACAGGAAGAAGAGAGCAGAGACATGATGGCTAAAACCCACATCTATGATGAACTACATGGAGGCCTAAGTTCAAGAAGCTCAAAGAACTCTGGGATGAATTCTAAGAGACCCATATTGAGTCACATTATAAACTTTGCAAAAAGCAAAAACAGGTTACTTCTCTCTTGTTGCTTTTAATATTCTATCAAGTGTGAAGAATCCTCAATAAGATCAAAAGTGGTTTTCTCATCAGAAAACTTCCAAGCCAGAAAGCAGAGGGAGGTAAAAGAAAAACGCCATTTATTATGTGTGTCGGTGTGTGTGTGTGTGTGTGTGTGTGTGTCCTTTAGAAATGAAGCCAAAATTAATACATTTCAGGATAAATAAGTGCTGATGTGGGGGAGTCCATCACCATTGGATGTGTTGTATGCAAAAATGCTAGAGAGTTCTTCATTTGATAAGATCTTTTTGTTACTGATTAAAACTTATTATTCATCTATCTCTTCAGAATTTTTATTTCTCCATGCCTCAGTCTTGGTAGGTTGTACATTTTTAGGGATTTACTTTTTCTAAGTTGTCCAATTTATTGGTATATAGTTTTTTATAGTCTCTTAGGACCCTTTGTATTTCTGTGGTATCTTTTATAATAATATTTCTTGTTTTGTTTCTGATTTAATATATTTGAGTCTTTTCCCTTAAGATTTGCCTATTTTATTTATCTCCAAAATCTCAGCTCTTAATTTGGTTGAATCATTTCAGATTGAATGAAAGAATGCTAGATAGTAACTTGAATTTACATGAAGTAAATATACAGGACAATATGACAAGTGCTATTATAATTTTGGTTTATAATAACACTTTCTTTCTAACAGAACTTATAAGGGAAATACATAAAATAATTATAAATCTATTCTAGTGAGCACACAATATGTGAGATGTAATTTCTGACATCACTAATATAAAGAGAAGCAGATGCAGCGTTATAGGAATGGGATTTTTGTATTCAATCAAACCTGAGTTGGTATCAAATAAATTACATTGTTTAAACTTTGAGATATTGTATTATAATCCCCTTGGTAACCACTGAGAAAATAACTATATAGAGTATACGTAAAAGGAATTGAAAGAGGAATCAACACTTGTCATGATTCCACCTCCATAAGGAAATTAGAATAATAAAATCCATAAGACAAAAGATAGGATGGTGATTATGAAGGCTTGAGGGAACAGAGCTATGAGGGCAGAGCTTCATTTTGAGATGATGAAAATGTTCTGGAGTTGTCCAGAGGTGATTGTTGCATACTAATGTGAATGTACTTCATGCCATGATTTTTTGTACTTAACCACAATTAAAACAGGGAGGGGAGAAGAAACAAAAGACAAGAAATGATGAGGGACCTAATTTAAGAGAATTATTTCTTGAACATTCATTATGAGTGCCACTGGGCTGACTACTTTACATATAAATACCTCATTAACTCAATTCAATAACTCCATCTGAGTAAACTAATAACTAAATCAAGACTCAAGAAGTTTAATATTTTGCTTAAAGTTAATGCAGGATAGTGAAAAGGGTGAAATTTATATCTATCGTTTTCGAGTAAGAACATATTCCCTTTGTATTTCATAGGAAAAAAAAAAGAAATTAAAGATACTCTTCAGGAATTTTATGATGAAAGATGAGATTTATATATGTTATTGGAATATGTACAGAAATAAAGTTATAGCATGTCTTTAGAAATTCTATTTGTATACGGAATCATATATTCCAGTTTAATGTTCTATAAATAAGAGAAAATAACTTATTAATTTTATTAATAACTTATTAACTTATTAATTTTTTATTTATTTTACGCAAGGCAATGCTAATTCACTATTTGGTTTTAGGGAGTCCATTTCTTACTGAGGCAGAGGATCTCACACAGTCACTCAAATATATCCTCTCTTCTTCCTGTGTGCACAGCTAGACTATCTGCCTAGCTTCTCTTTTCAACAAGGAGTTAGTACGTAATCAAGTTTCTGACTGATGGATTGTAAAATGTACTGAATATTTGCCTGACCTCGAAAGTTTTTCAAGCAATCCTCTCCATTTCTTTATCCCTTTAGTTTTTAAGAATAGACATGATAACCAATGTGATCTTGCAAGTCACAAAAATGGCAGCAGGATAAGGATTTTCTATTTGTTCATTTACCTTATATTTTCAACGACTGATAAATACATTTTTGTTGTGTTTCAGTCTGTATAAACTTGTGGTCTTTTCTGAATAGAAGTCAGGCTATTATAACTAACAGTAATTATAATAATACCAGTAATAATTGGTAGTATTCTATTTGTTATTAGATTATATTCTGTGTTCTGTTTATACTCATAATTTTTTTAAAAAGGTTAGGACATCAGCAAGGTAGCAGAATAAAAGTTTTTAACAATTATGTCCCTATGGAAACTTCCATTTGAATAGCTATCAATGCATAAATGCTACAAATGTATAAATGCATTTGTGAGAGCTAAGGAATCAAAGTGAGAGATTAAAGCACCTGAATGAAGCCCAGAAATAAGAAAAGATGTATTGAAAAGAATGAAAGTTTCACATTAGCTGCATTATCCCTTCCCTGATCCTATGCAACACAGCACAGTGAGATACAACTTCTACATGGAATAAGAGAATGAAGTGAGCACCGAAATTTCTTTGCCATGAAACTAAGGACCAAGTTGGTCTGAATGACTTTTGAGACCAGTCTTTGAGGCCCCAAGTTCCAGATTGACACCTATGTACTAAAGATCTAGAACAGCTCCTGTGAACTTAGGCCTCCATGGGCCTGCTATAGTGCTAGGCTAGGCCCAAGGACCCAATTATTAGGCAAACCTTAGAAAACCAACACATGAGACCCACTTCAGAGCCAGGCAGCCCCTATGAACTCAGGCTTTCATATGATACCAGACTTTAACATGGATACTAGACAGTGACACTCAGTACTGGGGCCAACATCATTGCAACTGCCAGAGTTTGGTCCATTATGTTTTTGCTAAGCTATTCCATGAAGATGTGTTGTGCTTGGAGGTATTGGTGTCTGAAGTTCAGTTATGGCAGTGGTGGCAAAGGCAACTGAGGAGTCTGTAGGTGGCAATGTCAAGCCAGGCATCCAGAGAGTTGCATTCTCATCCTCTGGCAGTGGCAGGAGTCTGGTACCAGTGCAGTGATGGTGGCTGCACATCACTTGTGGCCCTGTGGGGACTCCAGAGGCTTCAGTGTGAAGCTCTGTTAACGGTGATGGTTACAGCTTGGGACAGTAGGCCTCAGAGTCAGAGGGTGACTGGAGGCTGTGATGACCTCTGCAGTGGCTCCTCCAGGCAACTGGTATTGCTCCTTGTAGGGCCTGCCTGCCCACAAAGCAGGGCGCAGGAGCCGATGGTACCCAGCTACCTGCTGAGGACCTTATGCTGCCCATTCCAGCAATGCCTGGCATTGGCCTTGAGTCCACCAGGCTGCTCACCTAATATTTGAGTTCACCCTGCGACTCCCTGAGTTGCAGCCTCTGAGGGATGAGTAGGGGTGCTGCCAGCTGGGGCAACCTTTGGAGAAAGCACCCACCCTCCCCAGGTACATCTCCTCTGTGCTGGGTAGCAGAGTGCAGAGGTGGGAGGTGGGGGGACCTAGAAAATCCTCACCCTCCAAGTGCATCCCTGGGGTGCGACAAGGGTATAGGGCACTGTGGCAGTGGGAGTCTAAGGGCAACGAGTTCTCTGTCTTGGTCTTCTGCCACTCCCAGCCACAGAAATGCACTTTTGGGGTGAAGATGTCCTAGGACCTCTGCTTTCTGCACCCACAGTCCACTCAGGAAGTGGCTGGGGATGGTGAGGTTCTCTCCCAAGACCGCCCCAACCTAGCAGACAACCTAGTTTCTCAGTAGAGAGGCTATACCAGGCGATGGGGTGAGCAGCCACACAGTGGCCTCATGGTTGAGACATGGCAGCTGTGGGAAGCATATGGTCCTGGGCATCTGCCTGGGTACGACTGCCTCCCGCATTCTTCTTCCTGAGAAGGCCAGATGACCAGGCACAAGACCAGGACCTGGAGTTTCCACCAGAGATGACATCCCAGCTACTGGTTACCTTATCACTCTGACACCCACTATCCCATGCCCTTGCTGCCATGCCAGCCTGGAACTCTTCGCTGCAGCCAACCAGAGTCCCCACATGGCCACTGGATGCCACTTTCACTGTCCTGCAGCTGGACCCCAATTAATTCTGCAGGATGAAGATGCTCCCTGCTGGACACTGCCTGTTGTTGCTGCCCCTGCTTCTGAACTCTTATGGTGCCACCACCATTGTGCAGCACTCAAACTTCCAAACTCCAGAAGGACTCCAACAATGCCCACCAAGGCCCCAATGTCATTGTACTTTACACCACACCTGCTGCATGACCCCTATACAGAGGATGGACCCTTGATGCATCTGCATGTTGCTCCTGCACCTGCCAGAGTCTGCAGCTCCACCCTGCTGCCACCAGACTTTAACATGGATACTAGACAGTGACACTCAGTACTGGGGCCAACTTCATTTCAACTGCCAGAGTTTGGTCCATTATGTTTTTGCCAACAAGTCTCTCTGCATAAAATAAAAATGAAAGGCAAAATAACAAGTGCTGATGTAGAAGCTCTTGCAAGTTCTAGAAGGTCTTGCTAAGCTATTCGATGAAGATGTGTTGTGCTTGAAGGTATTGGTGTCTGAAGTTCAGTTATGACAGTGGTGGCAAAGGCAACTGAGGAGTCTGTAGGTGGCAACGTCAAGCCAGGCCTCCAGAGAGTTGCATTCTCATCCTCTGGCAGTGGCAGGAGTCTGGTCCCAGTGCAGTGGTGGTGGCTGCGACATCACTGGTGGCCCTGTGGGGACTCCAGTGGTTTTAGTGTGGAGCTCTGTTAGCGGTGATGGTGACAGCTTGGGACAGCAGGCCTCAGAGTCAGAGGGTGACTGGAGGCTGTGATGGCCTCTGCAGTGGCTCCTCCAGGCACTGGAGGTATTGCTCCTTGTAGGGCCTGCCTGCCCACTAAGCTGAGCGCAGAAGCCGGTGGTACCCAGTCACCTGCTGAGGACCTTATGCTGCCCATTCCAGCAATGCCTGGCATTGGCCTTGAGTCCACCAGGCTGCTCACCTAATCCTTGAGTTCACCCTGCCCCTCACTGAGTTGCACCCTCTGAGGGATGAGTAGGCCTGCTGCCACCTGGGGCAGCCTTGGGAGAAGACACCCATCCTCCCCAGCTACATCTCCCCTGGGCTGTGGTAGCAGAGTGCAGAGGTGGGAGGTAGGGGGGCCTAAAAATCCTCACCCTCCAAGTGCATCCCTGGGGTGGGACAAGGGTGGAGTGCACAGTTGTCAGTGGGAGTCTAAGGGCTACAAGTTCTCTGCCTTGGTCTTCTGCCACTCCCAGCCAAAGAAATGCACTTTGGGGGTTAAGATGTCCTAGGATCTCTGCTTTCTGCACCCACAGTCCACTCAGAAAGTGGCTGGGGATGGTGAGGATCTCTCCCAAGACCACACCAACCTAGCAGACAGCCTAGTTCCTCAGAGAGAGGCTATATCAGGTGATGGGGTGAGCAAACACGCAGTGGGCTCATGGCTAGAGCGAGACATGGAAGCTTTGGGAAGCATAAGGTCCTGGGCAGCTGCCTGGGTACCATCGCCTCCCGCATGCTTCTTCCTGAGTAGGCCAGTCGACCAGGAGCAAGACCAGGGCCTGGAGCCTCCACCACAGAGGACATCCCAGCTACTGGTTAACTTATCACTCTGACACCCACTATCTCATGCCCTTGCTTCCATGCCAGCCTGGAGCTCTTCGCTGCAGCCAACCAGACTCCCCACATGGCCACTGGATGCCACTTTCACTGCCCTGCAGCTGGACCCCAGTTACTTCTGTAGGATTAAGATGCTCACTGCTGGACTCTGCCTGCTGTTGCTGCCCCTGCTTCTGAACTCTAATGGTGCCACCACCTTTTTGTGGCACTCAAACTTCCAAACTCCAGATGGACTCCAACACTGCCCACCAAGGCCCCAATGTCATTGCACTTTACCTCACACCTGGTGCCTGACCCCTATACTGAGGCTGGACCCCTGATGCAGCGGTATGTTGGTCCCACCCCTTCCAGAGTCTGGAGCTCCACCCTGCTGCCACCAGACTTTAACATGGATACTAGACAGTGATGGTCAGTACTGGGGCAAACTTCATTGCAACTGCATCCAGACCCTTGTCACTATAACAGATGGAAACACTCATGGCTTGATGCATCTGTTGTTATAACCACTGTTTCTGGATTCTTCCACTGTCACCGCCACCATGAGTAGGATGCAAGGAACTCCCAAATCACAGCTGCATGCTGACACCCTCACAGTCACCCCAACCCCACGCCAATACTCAACTCCTGACTTTGATGCCTGATGCCCTATGCCCAAAACAGCTGGATGCTGCTCTTTTTCCTAAAGTGTTTGTTGAATCCCTACTCATGACAGGCACTGTTCTTATTGCTTGGAGGAAGCAGGCACCAGAACGCAGCTGCAGCCTCACGTGGTAACAATTTTCCAGGATGATTAGAATACCTTGAAAATGGGCTTGCTTACTGTTATAAGGATTCATGATAGTTTTTCTCAAAAGACAAAAGAGAAAAAAACTAACAAATTAACACCACAAAATTGTTTTCAGGAAATTCTATGTGTGTATTAGTGTCTGCCATATTTGTTTATTAATTATGTTGATGAAACAATGGTTTAGGTCACTGCTTTGAATCTGCACAGTGACTGAAATGCTGGCCTTCTATACCCATATTTAGGTGGGACTAGGAGCCAGGAGGGACTTGCTGTGTCTGAATGGCAAAGCCACCTGGAGCACTGATCTAGCCAAGGCCCAAGAAGGTCTGCCCAGGTTGTGCAGTTCACAGCCCTTGATATAGGACACCTGCACAGCTCTGGGGGATGTCAGAAGTGCAGTCAGGATCCCTGCATCAAAGATGTTAATGGTCAAGTTTTCGGAATTGAAACACAGCAACCCAAACTAAGCACAAACACCTAAGGTCCATGATGGGAAAAACAATTATTTTCCTACTGGTCTCCTATGAAAGGTATTTGTTCGCAGTAAAAGAAAAATGTGTGATGAGAAAATATCATTAGCAAAACCCCCAAATAAATAATTTTTTCCCAAATCTCATGTATCAAGCCAAAGACAAATAAGAAGTAGTAAATTTTTCTGTGTGATGATTGTGCTTGAGAGCTCACTGTGAATGCCTATTGAGCTTCAGAAAGGTTTCACCTCACAAATTGGAAAATAAGTGGTACCCCACAAGTGTACACAATCAAATAAAATTTCAGTTTGTCTCCTGGGAATATTGAGATACAAAATGCTAAGGAAATCAAGGATAATATTTTAGAATAGGGTAGAAAATTTGATGTTCTCCAAACTACCAAAATGATCACTTGTGTCCAGACAATTTCAGAAACCCTGAAAAATTATACTTTCTGATTGTAGATGTTCACTGTCTCTTCCACCATGTAGTAAATGATAAGGAGGAAAAAAAAAGGAAAAAGAAAAAGAAAAAACTCACTGTTTTCCAGGAAAGGACCACAATTGGTGATGTATTAGATTAGCTTTACCAATATAATTGCTAAATTGAACCACACCAAATGTTGCTGGTAATTCAACCAATAACCTGCACTGCAATAAGAGAAACTAAAGCAAAAACAATGCATAGATTGTCCAAAAGAGTATCTATCTCTTCTTTCCCTGCTTTTATAAGGCAAAAACTACATCCAAAACTACATCCGCTCATTCCAAGTTATCAGGAAGTCATTTTATGAGCTAATACCTTCATACTTGTAGAATCTTGCACTAAAAGAAGAACCAGACTTCTCAAGGCCTCTTTCCCAAAGATTCCTTTCTTTTCAGGTCCCCATTAAGTCTTCTGGTACATATGCTGCTCAAAATATTCTACATTTTAAAAATAAAAACTTCACAAGAAAACTCTTAAGGTTTCTTTTGGATATAAAGGTATTTATTTTACAAGGTAGAAAGAAGAAAAAAAGGAGACACAACCATGCACTGCAAAAAAATATCATCTAGTGGAGAAGAGGGATATATATTTTGCAATAGAAACCAAGTGTCTCATTCATTCAATCAGTAGACAACTCATGATAGGCACTGAAGTTTGCCACTAGGATGCTCTTCCTCTCCTGGGCAGAGCTTAATGGTTCATAAGTTTTCAGTAAATGCATCTTGGCTGAAATAGTAGCATGCATATTTTACATTCACAGGGATGCCACTGATCTTTAGTGCTTTCCTGAAACTGAGGTAAGGATTTTTCTTGCCAAATTCCCATTTTATAGGTGTCATGCTGAGAAAGTTAGGTGATTCATTTAATGGTTGCACCTTCTATTTTCAATCTAGAAATATAATGTTTAATTCCATAATTTCAGACATTTAAAAGCCCTGGTTCACTATTAGGCATCACTATCTCCTCTGGTACTGGAGGGGAGGCCACACCTGAAACCTGAGCTTTCAGCACCCACACAAGCTCCAGTGATGATCAGGGAAGGAGGAACTGTGACAAGTGAGGATTCCTACTCTTGTCAAGTTTCCTGTTCTTTCTATCATACTTGACATGATGGGAGTAGCAATAGGGAGCATGCTGCCTGCCCAGCTCTGACAAAGGCACTGACAGTATGAAACACTCTGTAGAGACTTTTCATGGATCCAGAGCCTATGGAGGGGAAAAAGCTGACATGAAAGAATAATAAGTGAAGGCTCAAAATACCAACCAAGTGATTAAGTTGATTACCTTCAATTAACATAAAATGAGAAAGTAATTTGAATGGATTAATACAGAGCTCTGGAAGTATTTTGCCATTAATTTTTTTATTTGTAAAAAGAAATGTTGAAAATTTATTCTAATATTTTCATTGCTGAATAAGGTGTATTAAAAATAATAATTGAATATAAATATTGCAGCCATTAATTAAAGATATATTTCCTTTCTTTTGCCTATTGTGCTTAATATCCACTATTGAATTTTGATCCTGAAGGTTTCAGGATCTGTTTAGCTTTCATTGCTTCAGTAAAGGAGATGAAATGAATGGCCTTGGTGTGTACTGCCACCTTCTGGACATTCAGGGAAACAATGCCTTGTAGCTTTGAAGAATCTTTTTTTTTTTTTTTTTCAAAGGATGATCATTTTAACAGACTTCATTAAACATGAACCCAGTCCTTTTTCTGGGGCAGGCGCTGGGATTTCCCACATGTCATTGAGTGACAGTTCTTCACTTGGCCATGAGTCAGCAACACAATGAATCAGCAACACAATGAGTCTATGTAAGGGGCAGTTAAATGACCCCTGGGTTTGGGGTCAGATGATAGAAACCAGATTTCCTACTTTGCTCCATCCTGAATATATACCACTGAGATTCATGATTGTGGATGTTGATTATTGGCTAGCTAGTAACTAGCTAAATGGTACCATACTCAATAATTTAACCATCATTAATCATATGGATTCAATAGTAGAGTTTCAACACAGAAAACAACACCTACTAGTAGTATGAGATCAATTAGCAAAATCACATTACTACTGGGAAGTTAACCCTACATCTCTCAATCTTTGATGGAGAAATTAGAGAAAAATTACCTAATCATAAGAGTTTGAATTGAATATGGTACTTACTATATGCACATAAAACTGCATGCAGGTTGAATATTCCTAACAATTCTGAAATCTGAAACTGAAAATGTTTGTTTGGTCAATATGATACCACAACTGGAAAATGAAACTTTTTTATGCCCCCAATTAAAAAAAATATTGTTTAAAATTACATTCAGGTTATGTGTACAATGTGCAAATATCTTAGGTCCATTCCAAAGAAATTTCACCATACCCCAAATCCAAACACTCCTAGTTCCAAATATTTTGAGTAATTTGCATAAAGAATGTTCAATCTTCACTACCAAATTATTACTCATCAGAAGTATTGGCCTACATGAGTCAGAATCTAGAATGTACTGATCATAATACTCTAAAATTATTCAGAGTCAAATGGGCAGGAAAATAGATTTACTCAAAGCCAGCTTTGAAGAAAGATAAAAGAAAACTTTTGTTTTGAATTTACATCTTCAGAAAATTCAAGGGCCAAGAAAGCTTTCATAAGAGGAGAAGGTGTTAAAGTGAGACAAGAGGGAGAGAAATATATATATGAAGGTTTAGCTAGTCCATGTTAGAGAATATGTCAGTGGGGCCTGGCCAGGGCAGGGGTAGTTTCTGTTCTCTACATGAGGAATTTCAGAAGGTGTGACAGTTTGGAGCTTTAATTTCTCTTAATTTTAAATGCATTCCCGTAATTTTGAAGGGAGTCAGTTTCAGATTCTCCTGTTTAGTACAGCCTTTAGTGTTGAGACAATTGGGGCTCCATCTTATCTGGCTGTCTGTCCATCATTGGATCAGTGTGCACAACCTGAACATAAGGAGTCAGATTCTTATTCCTAAAGGAGGCAAGTTCTGAATTATTTAATAGCTCCAGCTAGGGGAAGGGCTTTACTGTTAGTTTGTGTAATTGCTCCTTCCATGCCTTCACAGATGTTTATTTTGGTGGGGTTTGACAGGTTGCTTCACGTCTCTGTAGTAACTCAATATCAGTAAAGAACAAATCATGTTTATCAATGTAGGAGGTTAGAAAGATTTGCAGGTCTATGAGATCAGTATTAGATTAACTCAGGACAAACTCAAAACTGTAGTGTTTTGTGATCATTATTATTAGGAACCCCCACACCACAACCCTTCTTTTATAGCCTTCATCTTTACTTAATTTTGGTAGGGCTGACATGAGTGTACCTCTTAATTTACATTGAAAAACACAACATTGCTTTCCTTTTAAATGTCTGTGTAAGACTGTGCTTGGACTGTACTCTCCTGGCAGGTGTTTAAAACCAAGTTGGTCCAAAGCAACCTTGTTCCTATCTACTATTAAGAGTCAGCTGAGATTCCACAGAGATAACTTTTGGGAATCCATGTGAAGCCTCTTGGCCCCTTTAGTTTTCCTCTAACAGTGGTGCCATCTGCCAGGATTGGTCAAAATCTTGCTGATCATACGTGGCTTCTGTTAGGATTTGAGTTCTTCTTTTCATATGTGTATCCCTTTAATTTTTTTATTCTGTCTAATTTATCCAGCCAGTGTTTCAAGAACTATGTTAAATAGAAGTTGTGAAAGAGGGCATCCTGTCTTGTTCCAGTTTTTAGAGGGAATGCCTTCAATTTTTTTCCACTCAGAATGATGTTGGCCTGGGCTTAGAATACATAGCCTTTATGTTGTTGAGATATGTTCCTGTTATCCCTAATTTTTATACTGTTTTGAACATGAAGGGGAGCTGTGTTTTGCCAAATGCTTTTTCTGTGTCTATTGAGATGATCACATGATTCTTATCTTTAAGTCTGTTGATGTGAAGAATTACATTTATTGATTTCCTTACATTGAACCAACCTTGCATCCCTGGGACAAATCCGACTTGATTATGGTGCATGATCTTTTGATATGCTTTTGTATTCAATTTGCCCTAATTTTATTGACAATTTTTGCATCTGTGTTCATTAGAGATATTGATCTGAAGTTTTCTTTTTTTGATTGTCTTTGCCTGGTTTTGGAATCAGAGTGATACTGGCCTCATAGAATGAATTTGTAAGTACTCCCTTTTTTGTTTGTTTGTTTGTTTTCCAAAATAAGTTGAAGAGTATTGGAATTTGTTCTTCTTTAAAGGTTTTGCAGAACTTGGCTGTTTATCCATCCAGTCCTGGACTTTTCTTGGTTTGTAGACTTCTGATGGCATTCTCTTTTCATCACTTGAAATTTATCAGTTTAAATTGTGTATATCATCCTGGTTCAATTTGGGCAAATTATATGACTCTAGAAATTTGTCAATGCCTTCTATATTTTCTATTTTATTGGAGTACAAGTTTTCAAAATAATTTCTAATTATCTTCTGTATTTTTGTAGTGTCTGTTGTGATATTTCCTTTTTTATCACATATTTAAGTTTTCTCTCTCCTTCTCTTTGTTACCATGGCTAAGGGTTTGTCAATTTTATTTATTTGTTCAAAAAACCAACTGTTTGTTCTATCAATTTTTTTCAATTGTTTCAATTTCTTTGATTTCAGCTCTGATTTAAATTATTTTCTGTCTTCTAACACTTTTTGTATTAATTTGTCCTTCCTTTTCTAGGGCTTTGAAATGTAGCGTCAAGTCATTTATCTGTTGACTTTTTTTCTTTTAAGGAATGAACTCCATGCATTCAACTTTCCTCTTAAAACTGCTTTCATAGTGTCCCAGAGATTTTGATATGTTGTATCTGTGTTCTCATTCACCTCTAAAAGTGAATGACATCTCCTCCTTGATGTCTTCTGCAACCCATTGTTTATTCAGTAGCATATTATTTAGCCCCCAGATGTTGGAGTGGATTTGATTTCTTATTTTATCATTAATATTTAATTTTATTCCATTACGATATGAAAGAATGCAGGGTAGTATCTCTAGGTTTTTATATTTGCTAAGAGTTGATTTGTGGTATAGTATAGGGTTTATTTTAGAGAAGGATCCATGTGCTGGAAGAAAGTATATTCTCTCATTGAAGGATGAAATATTCTATATATGTCAATTGAGTCTGTTATTGATTGTATTATTGAGTTCTATAGTTTCTTTGTTAAACTTTTGTTTGGAAGATCTATTTAGTGATGAAATAGGTGTGTTAAAGTCTCCCCAAATTATTGTATTGTGGTTTATTTGTCTCTTGAACTTAAGAAGTGTTTGTTTGATGATCATAGTCGTTTCATTGTTTTGGGCATATATATTTATATTTTTAAGTCTTGTTGGTGTATGGTTCCCTTGAGTAGTATGTAGTGTCCTTCTTTAATCTTTTTAATTGACTTTAGCTTGATATCTACTTTATTTGATATGAGGATGGAAACCCCTGCTTGATTCTACAGTTTCCATGTGAGTGGTATAATTTTTCCCATTACCTTCAGTCTGTGAATGTCTTTTTCTATGAGTCTCTTGAAGGAAGAATATTATTGGGTATTTTTTTTATCCAATATGCTATTCTATATCTTTTGAATGGTGAGTTTATGCCATTAGCATTTAGGGTTATTATTGAGACATGATTTGTATTCCCAGGCATTTTTATTTATTTTTGGTATTTAATATGACTTGGTTTCTCCTCTGATTAGATTTTTCTTTAGTGTAATCCCTCCCTCTGCTGATTTTCATCATTGTTTTTATTTCCTCATCTTGGAATATTTTGCTGAGCATGTTCTTTTGTGCAAGCTTTCTAGTTGTGAATTCTTTTAACTTTTGTGTGTCATGGAAGGTTTTGTTTCATCATCAAATCTAAAGCTTAGTTTTGCTGGATATAGGGTTCTTGGTTGGCTTCCATTTTCTTTCAGAGCTTGGTATATGTTGTTCCATGATCTCCTGGCTTTGAGGGTCTGGGATGAAAAATCTGAGATACAAATTGGTCTCCCCTGATATGTGATCTGATTTCTCTCTCTTGTGACTTTTAAGATTCTATCTTTATTCTATATGCTCGGCATTTTCATTTTAATGTGGCTTGGTGTATATCTGTTGTAATTTTGTACATTTGGTGTCCTGTAAGTCTCTTGCATTTGGTTTTCCAATTTGTTCTTCATGCTTGGGAAATTTTCTGATATTATCTCATTGAAGAGATTGTGCATTTATTTGGATTGAAACTCTGTGCCTTCTTCTATCCCAATAACTCTTATATTTGGTCTTTTGATGTTGTCTCATTATTCTTGGATGTTCTGTTCTTGGTTTCTTACTGTCTTCACCCTGTGATGAACTTTATTTTCCAGATTGTATACTTTGTATTCATTATCTGACATTCTTTCTTCCAAGTGATGTAGTCTGTTGATTATGCTTTCCATTGAGTTTTTTATTTGATTTCTTGTATCCTTTATTCTAAGGATTTCTGACTGTTTTTTTTTTCAGAGTCTCTCTCTCTTAAAGTAATCTTTTGCTACTTGTATTTTTTTTCTTATCTCTTTATTGGAGTGATAAATTTTGTCTATAATTGCTCATTCAGTTCATTTTTTAATTCACAGATCATCTTAATTATGAACTTTCTAAACTCTTCCTCTGATATTTTAGCATCTTTGCTGTCCATGGATTCTGTTATTATAGTATTCTGGTTTGTTTGGGGCATTTTCCTCTCTTGGGAGGAAATGGACATATTGATAGACTCCTCCACTTTGAACTGCTTACACAACTTGCCTGGACTATGTATCACTTGTATGCATTGTGCTCTATTTGTTGATACAGCCAATTGTGGTAGTGCTGAAATATCTTAGCTGATGTGTCACCAGTGTTACTGTTTTTCCTAAGGAGCCATCAATTGACTTGATGTCCTGGCATTTCTGTATCCTCCTCCCTTCTACTAGTGATGGTCTAATTTTGGGGGCCAACTGAGGTGAGGCAAAGAACCTCACCCCCCCACCGGCACCAAGGCCAAATTTGGGGGCCAACAGAGGTGAGGCAAAGAACCTCACCCCCCCACTGGTGCATAGGCCTATTCCACAGGTATGGCTATATACTGGACCGGTAGTCAGTGACAGGTATTGATTCGATTGCAGTGGTATCAACCTAAGCCAGGACGCTGATGCATAGAGGTCAGTTTTCCAATGACGGGTAAGAACCATATGTTGAATTGGACATACCTAACAGGCACGGTCCTTAGCCACATTGCCTGTTGCTTAATTAAACAGAAGGGGACAGATGCTAGGAGCCACAGAAAAAGTATTATAATACATGGCACCTTTGTTTTAGGTGACTGCCAGCTAGCCATTGAGATGATATGATTATGTTAAGATTTACATTCATTTGAAAATTGGACTCCTGCTGTTCACCTTGGCCTGTTACGGGACTCATGTTACGGGACTCCCGGAGAGTTCCCATTGGTTGGGGAAGGATGGTAGGAGGGTATTTCCGGGGAAGGTGGGGGGGGGGCCGGTTCCGGTAGACGAGACACGTGTGTGGACGGGCTCACTAGCAGGACGCACACGGGTCACTGGCAGCCTTTTTTAAATAAAACTTTGTTTCTTCTCCAACGGCTTGTGATTCTGTGCCCAGCCGAGTTGCGGCATTGCAGGCCAGCACTCGTGAGCAGCGGCAGCACAAGCACCGAGGCGCCCAGCAGGAAGGTGGCGAGGCTGAGGCACGCCTCAGAGCCTGGCGGAGCCCGCGCCGCGCAGTCGCACAGCCTGCGGCATTTTGTTTTTTCGTGTTGTCTATGTGTCTTCCTTTCTTGCAGTGTGGATCTGAGATATTACACTTTATTCCCTATATTCTTGTAGTACCCATGCATATTGCCTGTACCTAACCTTGATTTTGGGCTTCCAGACCCTGCTGGTGTCCCTCAAAGTATGCTACTGCATCTAAAAGTGGTGGTGGCAATAGCTGATGTAAGTTGAGATAATAGTTAAGGTGCCCCAAGATGAAAGTAATGTCTTACACAGATGGCACTGAAGGTGAGAACCCCACAATCCCTTTGAGATGCCTGCTCAAAGATGTAGCTGCTTCTAGGCCCTGTCCATTGACAAAAAGGTAGGGACTACTATGTGGGGAAGGGTATTTTTCAGTTGTGGTGTCATAGTGACCAAAAAAACATTCTCAGATTTTCAAGCATTTTCAGATATCAGATTTGGGGGCTAAATATGCTCAAACTGCATAAAGTTTGATGTATATATAGTAAGTCATATATTCAATTAAGTCCTCTTTTGTCTACTTTCTCCATCAAAGATTGAGAGAGGTAGAGTTAACTTTCCAGTTGCAATGTGATTTTGATAATTCTTCTCATAACTAGTAGGTATTATTTTATATGTTGGGACTCTATTATTCAATCCATGTGATTCATGGTAGACAAATTATTAAGTATGGTTTCATTTATCAATATCAAATAATATTTCAACAGGCCCCAGGTTCATCTTATACTCTCGTTTATCAGATGGGTATAATATCAAATAACGACTTTTTAAAACATTTCGTTCCTCCTACAACTTGCAAAGATTTATTTTAAACATTATTTTGAGCATGATTTCAAATTTGCACAGATTTTTTTTTATTTTGTAGCATTAATTGGAACTCCTTTTACATTTCTTGCTTTTGTCAAAAGTCAACCATCTTATTTTTTCCTTTTCCAACACTCTTCTATTATTTTTTTAATTTTTCTCTTCTTAAATATTCTTTATTTGCTCTTATTCTAGTGATTATAATTTATACAATAGATAGAATTCTAAATATCTTGTATTTGTATTTAATATTTGTATGTATATCTTCTCAAGTATATTAAGACTAAAAGTATACCATTATGTTGGAATAACTTTCAGTTTACAGCTAGCAGCTAGCAGCTAGCAGCTATGAGCAGCTCAGAGTGCTTAAAGAATCTACACTCATTCAGGCCTGATAGGAATGCCTGCAAGATGGGATGCTTTTTTGCTCTAGCGATACGTTAGTGAAACCACATCTTTAGCACTTATTTTTAGAGTTGCCAAGCTGCCAGACCAGGAAACCAATAGCTAGGAGCTTCGGGTATGAAACTCTTAACTTAGAAACCCACTCCCTTAGGGACAAAGACCCTTCCTGATGACAGCAATATTTAGAGCATCCTCATAGTGTGGTTACATTAGGCATAAGATATAGTAACTCTGAATGTTAATGGCTTAAACTCTCCAATAAAGCGACATAGGCTGATATCATGGATTAAAAAAACAAATCCAACAATATGCTGCATCCAGGAGACACATCTGATTGGAAAAGACATACACAGGCTGAAGGTGAAAGAATGGGAAAAAATATACCACGCACACGGTCCTCATAAGCAAGCAGGGGTGGCCATCCTCATATCGAATGAAATCGACTTCAAGACTAAGTTAATCAAAAGGGATGAAGAAGGACATTATATACTGTTGAAAGGAACCATTCACCAACAAGACATAACAATTATCAATATTTTTGCACCAAATAATGGTGCTGCGACATTCATAAAACAAATTCTCCTCAAGTTCAAGAATCAAATAGACCACAACACAATAATTATGGGTGACTTCAACACACCTCTCTCACCATTGGACAGATCCTCCAAGCAAAAGTTGAATAAGGAAACTATAGAACTCAATACCACAATCAATAATCTAGACTTAACTGACATATATAGAATATATCAACCATCATCAAATGGATATACTTTTTTTCTCAGCAGCACATGGATCCTTCTCAAAAATAGACCATATATTATACAGGGCAACCCTCAGTAAATATAAAGGGGTGTAGATAATACCATGCATTTTATCTGATCATAATGGAATGAAACTGGAAATCAATGATAAAAGAAGGAAGGAAAAATCCTACATCACATGGAAAATGAACAATATGTTACTGAATGATCAATGGGTTACAGAAGACATAAAGGAGGAAATCAAAAAATTCTTAGAGATAAATGAAAATACAGACACAACATATTGGAATCTATGGGACACAATGAAAGCAGTTTTAAGAGGAAAATTCATCGCCTGGTGGTCATTCCTCAAAAAAAGAAAAAAACCAACAAATAAATGAGCTCACACTTCATCTCAAAGCCCTAGAAAAGGAAGAGCAAAACAACAGCAAATGTTGCAGAAGGCAAGAAATAATTAAAAGCAGAGCGGAAATTAATGAAATTGAAACAAAAGAAACTATTGAAAAAATTAACAAAACTAAAAGTTGGTTCTTTGAAAAAATAAATAAGATCGACAGACCTTTAGCCATGCTAACAAAGAGAAGAAGAGAGAGAACTCAAATTACTAACATACCGGATGAAAAAGGCAATATCACAACAGATGTTACAGAAATACAGAAGACAATTAGGAATTATTTTGAAAACCTATATTCCAATAAAATAGAAGATAGTGAAGACATTGATAAATTTCTTAAGTCATATGACTTGCCCAGACAGAGTCAGGAGGATACACACAATTTGAACAGACCAATATCAATGGATGAAATTGAAGAAGCCATCAAAAGACTACCAACCAAGAAAAGCCCAGGACCGGATGGGTATACAGCGGAGTTTTACAAAACCTTTAAAGAAGAATTAATACCAATACTTTTCAAGTTATTTCAGGAAATAGAAAAAGAGGGAGCTCTTCCAAATTTATTCTATGAGGCCAACATCACCCTGATTCCAAAACCAGACAAAGACACCTCAAAGAAAGAAAACTACAGACCAATATCTCTAATGAACCTAGATGCAAAAATCCTCAATAAAATTCTGGCGAATCGAATACAAAAACACATCAAAAAAATTGTGCACCATGATCAAGTAGGATTCATCCCTGGTATGCAAGGCTGGTTCAATATACGGAAATCAATAAATGTTATTCACCACATCAATAGACTTAAAGATAAGAACCATATGATCATCTCAATAGACGCAGAGAAAGCATTCGACAAAGTACAGCATCCCTTTATGTTCAAAACACTTGAAAAACTAGGGATAACAGGAAGGTACCTTGACATTGTAAAAGCTATCTATGCTAAGCCTCAGGCTAGCATCATTCTGAATGGACAAAAGTTGAAGGCATTCCCTCTAAAATCTGGAACAAGACAGGGATGCCCTCTATCACCACTTCTATTCAATATAGTTCTCAAAACACTGGCCAGAGCAATTAGACAGATGAAAGAAATTAAAGGCATAAAAATAGGAAAAGAAGAACTTAAATTATTACTATTTGCAGATGACATGATTCTATACTTAGAAGACCCAAAAGGGTCTACAAAGAAACTACTAGAACTAATAAATGAATTCAGCAAAGTGGCAGGATATAAAATCAATACGCATAAATCAAAGGCATTTCTGTATATCAGCGACAAAACTTCTGAAACGGAAATGAGGAAAACACTCCATTCACAATATCCTCCAAAAAAATAAAATACTTGGGAATCAACCTAACAAAAGAGGTGAAAGATTCATACAATGAAAACTACAGAACTCTAAAAAGAGAAGTAGAAGAAGATCTTAGAAGATGGAAAAATATACCCTGTTCATGAATAGGCAGAACTAACGTTATCAAAATGGCGATACTACCAAAAGTTCTCTATAGGTTTAATGCAATGCCAATCAAAATCCCAATGGCATTTCTTGTAGAAATAGATAAAGCAATCATGAAATTCATATGGAAAAATAAAAGACCCAGAATAGCAAAAGCAATTTTAAGCAGGAAGTGTGAATCAGGCGGTATAGCGATACCAGATTTCAAACTATATTACAGAGCAATAGTGACAAAAACAGCATGGTACTGGTACCAAAACAGGCGAGTGGACCAATGGTATAGAATAGAGGACACAGAGACTAATCCACAAAGTTACAACTATCTTATATTTGATAAAGGGGCTAAAAGCATGCAATGGAGGAAGGATAGCATCTTCAACAAATGGTGTTGGGAAAACTGGAAATCCATATGCAAAAAAATGAAACTGAATCCCTTCCTCTTGCCATGCACAAAAGTTAACTCTAAATGGATCAAGGAACTTGATATCAAATCAGAGACTCTGCGTCTGATAAAAGTTGGCTCCGATCTACATATTGTGGGGTCGGGCTCCAAATTTCTTAATAGGACACCCATAGCACAAGAGTTAATAACAAGAATCAACAAATGGGACTTACTTAAACTAAAAAGTTTTTTCTCAGCAAGAGAAACAATAAGAGAGGTAAATAGGGAGCCTACATCCTGGGAACAAATTTTTACTCCTCACACTTCAGATAGAGCCCTAATATCCAGAGTATACAAAGAACTCAAAAAATTAGACAATAAGATAACAAATAACCCAATCAACAAATGGGCCAAGGATCTGAACAGACACTTCTCAGAGGAGGACATACAATCAATCAACAAGTACATGAAAAAATGCTCACCATCTCTAGCAGTCAGAGAAATGCAAATAAAAACCACCCTAAGATACCATCTCACTCCAGTAAGATTGGCAGCCACTATGAAGTCAAACAACAACAAGTGCTGGCGAGGATGTGGAGAAAAGGGTACTCTTGTACATTGCTGGTGGGACTGCAAATTGGTTCGACCAATTTGGAAAGCAGTTTGGAGATTCCTGGGAAATCTGGGAATGGAACCACCATTTGACCCTGCTATTGCCCTTCTCGGACTATTCCTTGAAGACCTTAAAAGAGCATGCTACAGGGATGCTGCCATATCGATGTTCATAGCAGCACAATTCACAATAGCTAGACTGTGGAACCAACCCAGATGCCCTTCAATAGATGAATGGATAAAAAAAATGTGGCATCTATACACAATGGAGTACTATGTAGCAATAAAAAATGACAAAATCATAGAATTTGCAGGGAAATGGATGGCACTAGAGCAGATTATGCTTAGTGAAGCTAGTCAATCCCTAAAAAACAAATACCAAATGTCTTCTTTGATATAATGAGAGCAACTATGAACAGAGCAAGGAGGAAGAGCAGGAAGAAAAGACTAACATTAACTAGAGTCATGAGATAGGAGGGAAAGGAAGAGTAAAGGGAAATTGCATGGAAATGAAGGGAGACCCTCATTGCTATACAAAATTACATATAAGAGGTTGTGAGGGGAATGGGAAAATAAACAAGGAGAGTAATGAATTACAGTAGATGGGGTAGAGAGAGAAGATGAGAGGGGAGGGGAGGGGGGATAGTAGGGGATAGGAAAGGTAGCAGAATACAACAATTACTATTTTGGCATTATGTAAAATTGTGGATGTGTAACCTATGTGATTCTGCAATCTGCATTTGGGGTAAAATTGGGAGTTCATAACCCACTTCAATCTAATGTATGAAATATGATATGTCAAGAGCTTTGTAATGTTGTGAACAACCAATAAAAAAATAAAAAATTCAAAAAAAAAAGATGATTGGCTTATGGATACTATCTTGCTTATATATATGATTTATGGGCACACCCCACTCAAACCCTATAAAAATTGCATGTATTCTAAAAATAAACTGAGCTACTGGACAATGACTTGAGGTGGGTATCCAGCCAGTTCTCTCACCAGTTCCTGGAGTCTTTGTGTTGATTTTGTGTGTCTATCCCCCATGACTGAGGTAGCCGAGTAACTAATTGACCACATCAGTGACCAGAACCACAGCACCATTAACTATTTTAAACTGATATACCATGTCTTATAGGCAGCTTTTGATAGTTTACATACTGTTTGTTCTAGTGAAATTCATGGAAAATTGGAAATTTAGCATAAGGACATTAGCCAAACGTCAGAATAATTATGTGCTCATAGATATATACATGTTCTTGACCTAATGTATGTTAATTTTCTCTTCTTTCCAGCCCTCATTTCAGGTTGTCTTTTTTTTTTTTTTGATAGCTATGTTGTTCACAATTCCTTTCATTTAGGGAGGGTGGGTGCCACCTTCTATTGAGGAGTGAAAGGAGAAGTGATGGAACCTTCACGTTTTCATCACATTTTACAGTGTGCAGATGTTTTCACATTTCATTAGCCAGGCTTCACAAAAGTTCTAGATATTGTCGGAAGCCACCCTGAACAGGAGCTATGCACACATCTTTTGAGTCTTGAGTAAAGAGGTACTGAACTGGCATTGCACCCACTGTGATGCATGTGGACTTACCTTAGTGGGCCAGGTGAGGTGTAGCTCTGGGATTGGGTGTCACTCTGTGGGGCTGAGTTACACCCACCTGTTTGTTGTAATATTACCCTTTCCTTTTTTTTTGATGGAACATTCCATCAAATATACCTGCCCCCCCATTGATAAATTGAGCTTCAAAAAGTGCTCTCGCCCTCTCTCCCATCTCCCTCCCCTGATTTTCTCGCCTGCCTTGTGGGAGCTTACATCTGAAGTGGAAAAGCCTTTTTGCACCACCCATGAAAAACGTACTTTTTGTGTGTGTTTGCATGATTATTTCATGCTAACCCAAATTCACCTGAGTGACCCTGGTTTAGTAGCCCGTGTTGGATGAGGGCTACACAGTTGGCTCCTGAACAGGACACCTCAACATGAATTTGGAGGGTTTGGCTTTGGTTAAGTGCACTTAAAATTTCAGAGTAGTGGGTTGGTTTGTAAAAAAAGAGGTTGCAGCTAAAAAGTAAGGGGACAATAATCAGTAACATGGGGAATCCTTCCTCTTTGGAAGAGGCACTCCATTTTACAATCCTGTAAACCATAATGAGAGGTAGAGAGAAAGAAATTAGAAGAGCCCAGCTCACAACGTGTTTGGGTTTGCATTTATGTGAAAAAAAAAAAGAGGCCAAGACAAGGACTTGTTCCAGGTAATTTATAGGCAGTTGATGTTAGAAACCTGTATTAGAAAATGAGATAGAAAAGGAGTAAAGGCCAATTCCCAGGGTCTGTGGAAGTTGACTCTGCAGGCAACCATCTAGATTCCTACTCTGACCACATGAAGGAAAGCATTCCATAATTTCCTGTCTGAAAAACATTGTGCTTTGACATTTCTGCTCGACCCTATTTCTGCTGGTTATGAGTTCTCAAGGGGTGTTGTTACCCTTGAAATTCCTCAACACATTTGCCTGCAAGCTGGGGACCTTACCACATAAAAACAGGACTAAGAGCAGAAACATGGAGAGAGGTGTGGTGCAGGGTGGAGAAGGGATGCTGTTGGAATGAGCTCAGCTCACATAGAACTGCCCACACAGCTTCAACCAAAAGTGGATGTGCACAGAGATGTGACAGCACAACAGCACCTACTTCAGCCCACCCCTCACAAGATGCAGATCCACATATGTTCACTTTAAGTCCACTTGGACAGCTTGAGGGAGAGGCCACTTGTAGTTTCTAGAAAACACAACATGGAGAAGTGTAGAGGTTCAGTGGAACTAGCTGGATCCCATTGTTGATCATGATCATATTTATCTACATGTGTCTTCCGCCATCCTTTCTAGAACTTCCTCATACTTGGCCATTGCTTCAGCTGTACTCTAAGCTGCTTTCTGGTATACTTATCCACACCTTCACTCTGGAGGCCTCAGAGACTTGATTGCAGAGAGACACTGAGTTACTTCTGTGAATTCTCTGCCTATTATACGGCAGTAACCCCAGCCTTCAGGATTACAGGGATGACCAATATTATAACTCCTTTCTCTGCTGCTGTGACACCACTGTGGAAATCCCAAAGTGACTAAGTGGCAGACACTGTTAGATTTCATAGAAAATTGCCTGTATGCCCATGTCTACCTAATCTTCAGGATTCAGGACCTCTAATACATCAGGTCCTAAAGGTGCAGAGACCTAAAGCATAAATTCTGCAAATGAGTTTATGGAAATGATGCTGCGAGAGGCTGGTATTGCTTGGTTCATGGACCTGGGTATTCCAACTTTGGGGAACTGTTCCTGTAGGTTTAATGGAGGTTTCTGCAAACTTATATAAAGTGTCAGCAGATACTTTGGGCTTTGTAGGTGACAATGGTCTTTGTTTCAATGACTTTGCTCTCAAAGGGCAAAAACAGTCACAGCCAATATAAAAGCATCACTCCATGAGGACCTATATCCCAGTGCAGTCGTCCTCAAAGACAACAGGATAATCATTCAGTTTTTGCATGTCATCATTTTACCACCAAGTTTCTAGCTGACCCAGTCTCCTGGAAGGGCATTACCATACTGAAAGCTCAACATCAGCACCTGCTGCTGCCAGCTCAAGCAATAGAAGTGGCCCTCAGTAGATCTACCTTGCCACCAATCTCAGGCATTGTAGGATCCACTGACAAATTCCAGCCTTCCTATCCCCTTGACAATTCTCTTGTAAAGCCATTGAACATACAGTCACCAAAAGACGTTTCAAAAATCAGTATTATGCTTTTCAAATGTATGTAAATGCAATAGACTCTAATAAACTTGAGATCTAAGGTGCATGAGCATGACTTTAAAGTCAGAGAAAGTAGTACATGTACTTCATCTTTAATATCTCTCCAAATTACCAACTTTCCCCCCTTCTCCCTCCCTCCAAAACATATTGAGGAACCTTCCATAGCAGCAGTCTTCTTGCAGTCTTAAATGGTATCCCAAGGGAAATAACTAGAAAATAAATATCAACTGACATTTCATTTATTTCTGCATAATGTATTGGTTCCCTTCCATTATACATTAGTTCTGACATCCAAGGAAATAAAAGTAAATTACATATGTATACATACATGTTCTTAAGTAAATGTCTATAAACTAAAATTTAATTTTTCAGCTTATGAAAAATTAACCCACATTTTGTTAATGTTCCTTCAATTAAAAGGTAACAAGATGATAATTCTATTGTGTGTTTGTTGCCACAATAAAAATACATTAAAAGGTAGTTATAGTGCAAAGAATAAATAAGATATGGTCCCCTTTAATGATTAATAATTTTAAAAGAAGATATTGATAATTTGGGCTGTTTTATAAACTGGCAGGTGTACATTGTATATAAATATGGATATGCATTCTTTTCTGTTTAATGAAATGTGTAATATAGAGAACTGTATTATATAGATAGAGGAAAAATTATACCAAAAATAAAAAAAAATTAATTGACCTTGATATCTACATAATAACCTGGTAAAACAATGTTATAAGATGCATTAGTCTTTTTTTTATAATAAGTAATTACAATAACAATAGTTTGAGTATGTATTTCTATTAAACTTCAGAGATCCTTGTGTTGAGCAAGGATCAAACATTTACAATGTCATCCCTTTTATCTGATGAGATACTTTAATTGTAACAGAACAAATAGTTCATTCTAACAAAGAGCTTCCATTCAAAATAGAATTGTGCCCTATCAAAGGCTGATGAAATGGTTGAGTCAAGGTGAGATCCAAACAGAAATCTGATAAACCACTGACCCTTGACTATCAAAGATGCCTAGGTCAATAATGCATGAGTATTAACCATAAATAGTGTAAAAATTCAATGACACCACGGAATTTCAGTTAAAATGAATTAAGTAATAAATTGTATGACTTTTTGAGTGATAGCTCTTTCAAGTTTCTATTTTTTTTCTCTCAATTTGTGTAAAACAGTACAAGAAAAAGAAATAAAAGTGTAGCCAGAGCTTTAAAGATTGGCTGGGGTTTGATGCTAACATTGGAACTGAACGGAAATACCTAACAGAAAAAATGTATCTGGAAACAAAATTTGATACTAAAATTTGTGAAAGGAATTCTCCTTAAATGGTAAAAGAAATATCTTGTGATTACATGTGTAATACTAAATTATAATTGTTGTTATTGTGAAATTAAAGTTTCCTTGTATAGTTTAAAAAAAAAATTTGTGTATGTATACGTGTGCATAAATATTAATACAGATCCATGAAAGACAAAAAAAAAAAGATGCATTAGTCAAATTTTATAAAAGTAAATAATATTATTTAAATAAAATATAAACATCAACAGCCATGTCCCTAGATTGACATTGCAGCAGTATGTCAAGGTATTCAGTGGTAACTAAATGATGTTCCAAAACACCACAGTAGCAGGGGTCTACATCTGGCAATTTCTTAGATCCCATCATTCCTATATTTTCTTCTGAAAAGGGGAGCCAGACACATTGTGATATCCTGAATTGGATTCCAGAACAATAAAATAATATTTGTAAAAAAAATATGGTTGTAAGCAACTGTGCAGTTTGATCAACAAGGATGTTTCAAGGTTCATTTCTGATCTTTGGTGAAGCTTGGAATATAAAAAGTTAACATTAAAGAAATCTGGGCAAAGGTCACATGTGGAAATTTTCACACTATCTTTGCAGCTTTTCTGTAAATATAAAATTATTTAAATATTAAAAGCTTATTTAAAATGTAATAGAGACTTAAGAATGTGCCTGTGCACAAAAAAAAAAAAAACCACAAACAAATAACCCACAAACCTGAGCAGCAGTGATGTTCTGATAACAAGAGAGGGGAACATACATGGATCATTTCAAAAGCCTGGCCATGGCAAAAAGAGGATGCAGTGACTGGGAAGGTGCATGCGGGGTCTTCTGTGCTGGTCACATTCTAATTCTTGACCTGGACTGATGGCTGCACATGTGCCTTATTTTGATACCAACTCAATGAACTGTACTTTTCTCTTTTACAAAGTTTTAAAGACACATTCATAGTACTGGTAAATAGTTCTCTACTACAAGTAAAGAATTAAGGGAGAAAACTGAAATAAATTCAGTGTGCAAATGTTGGGGAGATCTTGCGTAGATCTCCAAGTTATTAAACCATAAGCATAACATTTTCAGAGCTGAAAGAACATTGGAAAAGGTCACAATATGCCCTGACAAGTTCTTCATGGAGGCACCTCTGCAGGTGCTCCTGTAGTGGGAGGGGCAGGACCTGACATCTGTGTCTTAGCAAAGCTCTCAGGAGATTCTGATGCAGCCAGATTATATACCACTGAGACATGCAAGGAGATGAAGTGAATATTCAGAGGCAGAATGTTCCAGAAATGGCACAAGAGCCTCATCCCCAGACCCTGGCCCTCAATTCCACCTGCAGCCCAAGGGTTCCAGTTAAGATCCCTAAACCTTTACAATTCCACTATAGAATATCTGTAAGTTCCATCACCCTCAGTTACCTTATCCAAGACATGATTTTTTATCATCATGGATTTTTTTTTACTCCACAAGAAGCACTGATTTTCCAGAATAATTCAAGGTTCATACTTCTAATACAACATTTACACATTTTATTTATTTAATGGCAGAACATATAGATTCATAGACTATTAAAACTGGAGGGCTACTAACCTGCCTACTCATTTTGTGCATAGAGAACCTGATGCCAGAGATAATGGAAAGTTGTTATGAGTTTCTAGAGATAAGTTTTTCTTTTTCAGGTCAATAAATTAGCCTGAATTTTTCCTAATACTTACATTCTGGTGAGATAAATTAATACAATATGAAATAGCATTAGATTTTGGTTTTTGTTCTTTGACGCATGATTCATTTTGTTGGTTTTTGATTTTCTGTTGAAAATAATTGTTCCTGATCAACAGTGAGATGGAACTGAACAAAAGACAAAAAATTATTAGATACTTAAAGTAAATTAGGATGCTTTTTAAATGTGAAAATAATTAGCAGTAAATAAAAGTGAAATTTAAGAATTTCTTTTAAGGTATAACATTCTTAGGTAGGCAATTATGAGAAAGATAAATATCAGAATATTTAAAGCCACATGATTCCTCCATAAGCCCCAAGGTGAGAGATCCATATCCTGCATTAACAAGAATTCTTCACTAGAACATCTGAAATTAAGCAGAAAATATAACTTTATTCCTGGCATCTGTGAAATTTTGGTCAATTTATTTGCTTTCCTTAAAAAAACCTATGGACTAACAATATTTTCAAAATTATTTCTTCACATACAATAGCTATCAGTCATTGAATGCAGTCATGTTACTTGATACTATGCTAAGCAACTTGCATATGATCTCTTATTTAATCCATAAAATGATCCAAAAAGGTATAGATATCATATTCATTTAAGAGGAGAGGAAGTACACTTAATGGGCTCAGTCAAGTTTACAGTCACAGCCCAAGGGACTTGCTGAATCTCATTGCAGAAAAAGGAAAATCCTTATGACACTGGACACCAACTTACATTACATAGCCAGGACAGTCATTGCCATTTGTTATATTGAGTGTTGGACAGAAGTTTCTTCCCCAAAACTCATTATGCTGCAAATCCTATGTAACACAAAAAGCAAGTCATGATGGTTTTAAATTTCAAAAACTTTTCGAAAAATTGTCACAATTGAATCCTCAAGTTTAGTCTTTATAGTAACTTTTGATTTGTTCTTTTTAGATATACATGACAGTAGAGTGCATTTTGGCATATTATACATACACAGAGTACAGCTTATTCTAATTAGGAGCCTGTTCTTATGGTTGTACATGTTCATAGTTACCTTGGTAATATATTCAAATACAAAGCTAGGAAAGTTATGTTCAATTAATTCTATTGTCCTTTCTATTACCATCTTCTGTCTCTCCTCTTCATTTCCATTTGTGTATTCCAATCGACTTCTATTCTTCACCCCTATTGTCCCTAATAGTGGCTTGCTATCTGCATATTGAACAGAACATTTGGCCTCTGCTTTTCTGGGGTTAGTTTATTAAACTTACTATGATATTTAAAGACAAACCAAGTTTCATTTTGCAGTCTGTCACAACAAAGTGACTGAAGTTGTTAATCAAGAAGTCCAGGGTTGGGATGTTGTTTCCAATTAGCCAAGAAGGAAGAATTCTTGCTAGATAACCTCATAGCCCCTCCATCATGCTCTCTCTGTGTAATCCTACAACCTTATAATTATAATGATACATTGTTGTTCATTAAATACTGAAGACTTGTTGTAATGACATTTCCTGTTCTTTTCATTAAAACCACTTATAATGATAGGTAATAGAATCTTGGTTACAATGTATTAAGGCACCATTTTTTTAGTTGAGTAGCTTGCTAAACAGGGTTGAGTGTTACATAGCCTTTGTTTCTCTTATAATTTCCCTTTCAACATGATCTATGTATTCTAGTCTCCCATCTTCTCATTTCTTTATTGAATAGAAACAATGTTTTGCATCAATCTTTCTGCTTTACTATGAGATTTATTCTCCCCACCCTTTCTTACCCTCAAACAACAAGATGACAGAAGGAAAACCCCAGATGACTTCCTGACCTTGTGCTAATGAAGGCTATTAGAGATTCTCCATCTATTTCTCCTGAAAGGAAATACTTGGGTGGGAGATGGTCCTAAGTCATACCAGGGAAAGTAAAATGTGTAGGTTTTCTTTTCTCTGTTCCCATCTTGGAGACACACTCATAAGGGCAGAAAAGGACAGCTTACCATAAAGCCATAATAAGGAATGCTGAAGAAGTGAACCCATGAGAATTGAGGTGTCCTGATTCCAAAATACAATGACAGACCCAAAAGAATCTACACAGAGAAAAAGTATGAATTAGAACAGTTCAAGGATTTCAAGAAGAATTGTAAGAAGATGCGTTCCAAGAGCTCTACAATCTTCTAAACATTTCTGCTAGGAACAACTCTTGAAATTTTTGCACTTATTCTACACATTAACCTTCCTTTGCATGTTCAACCTCTGCATGGCTAAGGCTGTTTACTATTTTAAGTTAAGGAAAATATACTATTTTATAAACTATGTTGTATATTTCACTTATTTGGAAGATCCTTAATGGTCAATTCATTGTCCTCAACTTTCTCTGCAACTGTATATAATGGAAGATTAAGAGGTATACTTGTCTCTTGGTTTCTAGAGAGCCCAGGCTCAGAATCCATGCATACAGATACCCAAGCCTATAGATGCTCAAGTCCCTTTATTTTTAAATAGCATAATGCTTGCATGTAATCCCAAGTAAATTGTTTATATTTTAAATATATGTATCCTTTATATTTTAAATCACCTCCACATTTATCATATTGTGTAATAGCATAGAAATGCTATGTGGGTAGTTTTTACCATGTATGTATAACCATATATACTAAGTAGTTCAGAGAATAGTGAATAAAAATAGAAAAATTGTACATATTTAGTACACACACAATTCTTTTTCGTGAGTTTTCTGTTTGTAGTTGATTGCATCTTAGAATGCACAATGCAAGTATTTATGGGCCTTACTGTGCTCACTATTCTAATTATATCCCTACCATGTGTTGCCCCTAATAATCCTGAAAATCTAGGAACATATGAAGAATATTCCTGAGCATCACATACCCCTCTCTACTCCCATATGTTAATAAGTATTGTTATTTACAGTCTTTGCATTTTATATTCATGATGTTAATATTAAATTGGGCTTCAGAATTGCAGGCTTCAGGTTTTTCAAAGGCTAGAATCGATAAACTTAAAAATGCAGTGTAGTACACCAGAAAATATGGTAAATCCCTCTATTTAATGCTAGAAAAAGCAGTATAACAATGCTGACTCAGGAAGGAATGTTGAAGATGAATGAGAGGAAAGGCTGAGTTCCACCTCACTCTTGTCCTAACTGGGTGAGGTGTGCAGGAATATGCAAACCAATGAAAGTGTTGGTGTGCCTGCAAACATCAGACTTAACCTAAAAGTGTCTGATGAATAATATGGCCTCTCTGAATAAAATGTGATTTTATGACTGGCTTTTAAAATTCTACATGGAGACTTTTAAATAAAAAATCAAAGTATCAATAAATCAAACAAAACATCTTTTTTAATTGAAGTACATTTCCTTTACAGTAGATAAAATATAAATAAGACTTATCACTTCTCAATGATATTCATTGGTAGTTGCCAAATTCAGAAACAGAGAACGAAACTTTGGCAAGAGTATGTGCTAAGCCATGCTTGAATGATTATGCCAAAATGAACCCTAATATTATGAATAATTATAACTTAATAATAAGCAGTTTTTAATAGAGAGGATGTGCTTCATAAGTATCATTGGAAGACATCTCCTCCTACTATAATTTGAGCATGTCTCCATAGCTGATGTTGTAGTAGATGGAATGTGGACATTTAAACTGTATATCTGTTGATTCATTTATGTTTGTGCTAATTTTGAAAGCATAAATGATTAAGACTTAGTAATCCATATTTTTATTTTAAAAAGATGAAAGAAAAATATATTGATATAAGAGATTCTCAGGAACCAGAACAATGGATCCTGAGAATCTCTTACATGGACTTTAGAATTTCCAATAATTTTAAAACATTTTTAGCATGCGAGAGCATGGGAACTAGACCATTGTTATACTTCTCATGGAGCTTCACTTTCACCTTGGGGAGTAGTGAATCCAACCAAACCACCTTTGGTGCTTACACAGCCTGCAGTTCTCTAAAACCAGGCTGAAAGGCAGGCAGAGAGCTATGTCTTTGTGAGGGAATCAGCTAATTTTTCTGTTTTTTGAAGTTCTAATTTATCAAGGTTTCATAATATGTCACCAAAAAGTCTCTATTAAAAGAACATTAGTAAGAACATGGTGCCTAAATTAAGTAAGTACATTAGAAACAAGCAAAATAGAAAAGATAAGAGTAGGGAGGAAAGTGTTTTCTTCTCTAATGTAAAGGATATTTCAGTCTGTGGCCTCCTGAAAGTATGAGTCCTACCCACCAAATCCTCAAATATATGTTTACATGACAGGAAGTGCAGAAGAAACAGGGCAAAAATACATCCCAGAGAAGCACAGTACACACTCACCATCATAAATGTAAAATAGAAGTCCATGATACGGATTACTGTACTTCCGTCAGTGTGTCCTGCTACTATGGTCAGGGTCATGGAAATGGATGAAAAAGCCAATGCCAGGAGAGTTAAGAACATGATGAAGAAAGCCTTTACTCCTGGCTAGGATCCTTAAAAAAGAAGGGATTAGTCCAGTGTAGCTCCCTGTGTATTAGGGAATATTTATTGTGCCAATATCAGTATAACATTGAGAAAACAATACTAACAGGACTAAAAAGTCACTCACTATTCCAACACCATAGGTCATCAATTTCATTGCTTCCATCACATAATTGAGAGGGTGTATTATCAGATTTAAGTCCTTATAGACAAATTGCTGTAGGGTTCTATGGTTCAGAATAGGGCTGTTAAGTTTCTTAAACTATTTTATAATTATGAGTTAATATTCTGTGTCACATAATCTGAGGATTTGGGAACAGCTACAAGAACACGATGAGGAATCTAGGGCTCTAGATCCCGTGCCTAATTCTTATGCCATACATATTATTTGTTAAACAGAAGGTTGTAAACACCATCATTAGTTCAAATTCTACACTTTGTTGTCAAAGAAATTTCTGGTGTGTGAGAATGTGTGTGTGTGTGGTGGGGGTGGGTATTTATCTGTAAAACATATATAAATGATAATTCAATAAGTCTGGCGTGAAGCCAGAGAATTATGCACAAATGATATTGTCTACTTCATCAAACAAGTAATTTCATTAGATCCATAAACCCCCAAGTTACCATCTTCCTCTCATTTGAAAAGTGAACAGGGAGAGAATATATATGTATAAAGGCTTTTGTCCCTCTCTATATGTATCTACACATACTATAGATGTTACTGCCTATCTATATTTCATATTGATATTGAGATACATGTAGAGAGAGAAAAACAGTAGAAAAAGACAATAAATATTCCAGCTTTCAAATAGTTTTAAAAAGTCAGTCTATGTTTTTGTAAAACACACAGCATCTGTATTGTTTAAATAGTGGCAACAGGTAAATTATAGTTTTATAAGTAGTTTTTAAAGTTCATTTAAAAAAAGTCTAGAAAGGAATGTACATATAACTAGCTGTTTTAGAGAATATACAGTAGAGATGTGCTTTCTCCCTTATAGCTTGTTTTACAGTTCGGGGAACCCAAAACATGTTTGCCAAGCAAAGTTAACTTCTCCACATATCCAAGAGTAAAGACACCTCCTCTTTGTCTTGTTACTTACCGACCATGAAGTATAGTGTACAAATAAATAAAAATCTTGTCAAGAACATCACGAGTAGTAAATCAGACAAAAGACTTCCAAAGAAATAAGATGACACTCTGTAATACCCATTGGTGGACTCATGTCTATAGAATACAAATATATTCCAACACGTCAGGTTAGTTTACAAAGGCAGAGCCCAGAGGAGAGGCTGCTGTGCAGACTCCTGGTGCTACCAGGTCTAACCCTGCAGCTGCCCACAAGCCCTGGGCTGATTTCCCAGGCCCTTCCCCTCTCAGCTCCCATGGGGCATCAGCACCTCTCCTGCTGCTGCTCACTCTGGCCCCATATAACCCTTCTAGCAATGCAGAATCTGCATCTCCTCACTCTCCTCAGAGACTCTGCTTTCCCTCTGAGGCTGGCTCCCCGGGAAGAAAGAACTAATCTCAGTGGTACAAGGGACTATCTTCTCCTCACTTTGCAATGTGACAGTGATGTCCTTACCCTCCAAGCCTCCAATGTAGCTGAAGATCCTCCAAACTCTTTTCAATTCCATTCTCATGTTAAAACATGAATGATTTTCTTCTTTAGTGATCATGCTTTCCAACAATACATCCTTGTCAGATACCAAATCTTAATCTTTGCTCTTCCAAACACCTCTTTTTCCAAATTCCAAACCATTTTATCCCTGTCTTCATTCTTTTCCTTTCTGGTGATTCTTGTACTGGCACGTGGGCATGGGTAAGTCTCTTTCATCTTTGAACAATACAAGGAATAAAACCATCCTGCTCTTTCCTGTAAGGCTGCCCTCTGGCTCTCTCCACTCTGTGACCCACTCAGGGCTGTGCTTGGCTACATACTTTGTCATCTTCATAAGTCATCTCCAATTTGCTGCTTAATGCAACAGTTAAATGTCTACCAAATCTCCTGAATTTTTCTAGAGAGGATCCTTACTTTCTAAAAACAAAAGACACGTCTTTCTCTCTTTATTCCTCACTTTCTCTGCAGAATTGGGATTAGTCAACCACACCTCAACCTTGAAATTTCTTTTTCCTGAGTAGCAGCCCTCACATGTTCTTGATTTTCCACTCCATTTAAGACTGCTTTTCTCAGTTAATATTGGTAATCCTTGTATATACTTCAAAAGCTTGTGTTGTTCACGATAAATAAATACAATTTAAATTTCAATTTTAATAATAAGGAATGGAATAGTAATGAAAAAGAAAGAAAATTTCCAGTAATCCCCATTTTTAAATCCCTGGCCTAGTACAGGATGAAAATAGTTTGCCCACCAGCCAGCATTGCCCTTTCCCTGAATAGAGGCCAACTCACACAAAACGCTTCTTCTGGAGCACAACGTGCTGCACTGTCCATTTGCTGAAGTCACAATGGCAGGGTATTTGGTAGAAGAGCATCAGTGCTCTGTCAGGAGAGAATGGGAATAAAAGCAGCTCAGTCAAGTCACACTGTTAGGTTGGTTTCTTCCCACAGAACTCCTTCCAGAATAGAACTCTTCTGGTTTAAACAGACAGGAAAGCATCATCTCATCAGGTCTCTCCCTGTGTGTCCTCAGTGGTGCCCTAGTTACTCCACATGATAGCACATATTGAAATTTCTGTGTGGATTGCTGTGCACTGACTTGTATTCACTAATTTTTGTTTTTATTTATGTTAAAGAAATAACCCCCAGTACCAGAGTACTGAGAAGTATGTCCTTATGAGAGTATAAGGTTTAGATGAGGTCATGAGATTGGAGTCCCTGTGGTGTGATTGGTGCCCTTGTAAGAGGAAGGAGCCCCAGACACTCGGTGCTATGAGAGATACGGAGGGAAGCAGCCGTCTACAGGCAGAGAGGGACCCTCATGGCAGTCTGACCTGCTGGAAGGGGGCTCTGACCCCAGACTTCCAGACTGTACAATTGAAACAAAATGAAGGTTTCTCATGTAAGTCACTGAGACATCATTTTCTAGTAAAAACAATCAATCTCTAATCATATAATCATTAAAGGAGAGGTAGATGAAGCACACATAAAGGCCATTTTCACATAGTCCAAAATAAAAGAGAATAAAATCATGGCATTTGCAGGTAAAGACATGGATTTGGAGAATGTAATGCTAAGTGAAGTTACCAATCCCCAAAAACAAAATGCTGAATGTTTTTTTCTGATATAAGGAGGCTGATTCATAGTGGGTTAGGGAGGGCTACAAAGGGAGAAATAGATGAAGACTAGATAGGGCAAAGGGTTGAAAGGGTAAAGGAGGGGACATGAGGTTAGAAATGATGGTAGAATGAGATGCATATAATTATTCAAAGTACATGTATGAACACACCACACCGATGGAGTGAATATACTTTTTATACAAGAAGAGATATGAATAATTGTGCCCTATATATGTAATATGAATTGTAATACATTCTGCTGTCATATAACAAATTGGAATAAAAATTAAAAAAAACCAATTGGCCTATATCTGGGGTTCACTTTAGGCATTCAGTAGGCATCTGGCTATTCAAAACCAGGGGGGGTATTTAAAAATGATTTTTTTCTTTTCCTTACTCTCTTACTTCTTGCCTTCCCTATCTATGTGGAATCAAGAATAACATTCTTCTTGTCTCAGGCATGGTTATTATGCTCATCAGCTTATTAATAATAAGAAAATCTGTGTCATTAAGATGTTCAGACCTGGGAACCAGTACCAACAGTTCTGACCAAAAGCTACCTCAATCACCATGTGTACATTATGCATACTTTTTAAGGGGCACATAATGAGTCTGTCCCAGAACTTTTCTTTAAAAGCCCTTTGTTTGACCTGTACAGAAGACAATAGCTCTGGAAATATTAGTCTAGTATTTTTCTCATATGATAGCAAAACAGTAAATTGATATCTTTCTTTTTCTCAAATTCTTCTCACTAGGTGTAATGGCCCATGCCAAAATCCCAATGACTCTAGAGACTGAGGAAGAAGGATCACAAATTTGAAACCAGACTCAGCAATTTAATGAGGCCCTAAGCAACCGAGACTCTGTTTCATAATAAAACATAATTAAAACATGGGCAGGGGCTAGGAATGTGACTCAGGGGTTAGGAGTCCCTGGGTTATGTCCCCAGTATAAAAGCAAACAAACAAACAAACAAACAAAAACAACAAAGCACCATCTCCTCATTATTTGAATTAGCTCCTCAGATAAAGACCAAGCTCACCTATTCTCAACAGTAAAATGGAGATGAGACCATCCACTCCTCTGGCCCTTGGACCTTGGGAGGTAACATAGCCATAATCGTGAAGCAGGGAGCCCAGTATCTAGTGAGGAATGGTTCTCCATACATAAATTATGAGAATCCTGAGGTCTGGGATATTGAGAATCTATTTAGAAATTGAGGCAGCTGTTGAAAATGTCTTCATGGGATAAGTTAAGGGCACATTATGACTGAAATTAGACAGGATCATAACACTGACTAGAGTGCTTTGCATAGGAGAATCAGGAACAACTCATTCCCATCCACACATCCTACACTCGCAAGTCACACAAAAAATGCCAAAATTAAGAAAACTGCCTGATTACCACCAAAGAAAACATATCAACTGGACTATTTTAAAATTAAAAACATCCTTGCACAAAAGCCTTATAATTGAGTAAAAAGAAACCCACAGAATGGTATAAAATATATCTAAACAATATATCTGAAAGGGATGAATAACCCCTAAATATAAAAACTTCAATCAAAACCAAACAAAACAATTTTAAATTTAGCAAAGGACTTAAACCAAACATTTCTCCAAAGACTCTGTGGATCTCTGTCTTTTAAAAAGAAAAAAAATTAGTAAGGTTTTGGTGAGGATGTGAAAAAATTGGAACTCTGTGTGCTGTTGGTAAGAATGAAAAATGCAGTAGAAAAGATTTTGACAGGTCTTCAAAAAATTTTTAAAATTACCAAATGATCCAGCAATTCTACTGCTGGGTATCTGCCTAAGACACAGTTGAAAGAAGGATTCACGTAGGTGTGTGTATACCTATAGCAACATCATTCCAATAGCCAAAAGGTGTAAGCAAGCCAGATTTTCAGCAATGAATGAATGGATAAATAAAATGTAGTTTATACATATATACAATTTTGCCTTAAAAGGAAATGAAATTAGAACATCTGCAACAATTTAGAAGAAAATTGAGGACTTTATGCTCAGGAAAATAAGGCAGTAATAAAAAAGAGAAGTATTGCATGACTTCACATTGGTGAGATTTCAAGAATGGGAACATTCAGAACAAGAAAGTTGCAGATGTGGCAATGATGGATGTGGGTAGTTACTCTAAGGTGGGTTGAAGATTCCACCTGAGAAGATAAAGAAATGGTTGGGAGTTGGATGGTGTTGACCAGTGACAACATGCATGTATTTGATGCCACTAACTCTGCACTCTAAAGTGGTTAGAATGTGCATGTAATGTGTGTAATTTACCACCACACACATATATAAATTTTGAAACTGAAAATTAACTCTTCCATTCAGTTGCAATCCACTAACTAATCTTACCCCATAATAAAACAGAAATGTTTACTCTGTATTGTCATAAATTTGAAATTTTAATGGATGTTCATGGGCTTAAATAAAGTGATGGCATTTTCACAAAATGAGATCCAAATTTATTTACCTATTATGGATTTCAGAACAAGCATCCCTCAGCAAAATGAACATGACACCTGTAACCAGTCCGTCAACAAATGAGGAAATTATCTATTCAAAGAGAAAAGTGAAAAATGAGAGGAAAGAGTTTCAATTACAAGTAAGGATTTATTACCTAATGAAATCTCTCCACTGAAATATACATATTAAAGAGATTGACCATAGTCACTGAGGAATTATCAAACAGTGATTGTTATTAGACACTTTATAAGTTAAATTGAAAATGTAAGGATTCTGTTTTTTGAGTACTGACAGGACAAGGGAGCAGATGACCAGACAAGCTAAAATTCTTCCCAGTGTCCACCAGGCACTGTCCACAAATGTCACATAGGTTAACAGCATGAGAAAGTAATTTGAGGAAGATGTTTTGGGAACAATATAAGACTTTTGACTTGAACTGAATTCTCATGTTTCATGCCAGTGAATGTGAACAGTTTAATATTTCAAGGAGTCCAAATTAAAACTGGATGACTTCTCTATAATTGTTAGAAATAAATGAAATTTCAGGGATGGGTATGTAGCTAAGCTACAGAATGCTTGCCTAGCATTTGCCAGACTCAAGATTTGATCCCAATCACTGCAAAATGAAGAGATAAGTAAATTTTAATGCCACTCAAAAATTTTATCAATGTAATTTTGAATGATAAGTAAGTAGTGATATGCACCTATTCAAACTGTTCTGAATTTCCACCTGAACAGGAAAAGTACATTGTCACAGTCACCAAAGCACATTACCACCTGGGGGCATCCAAGTGCTTCAGTGATTATTTCCTCTGACGTGGCACATTTTTCAGTACCAACCATTGAGACCTTCAGTTAACATGGCATACCTGACCTGCCAATTCTTTGCCTTTATTTACCATCTTCATCTATTCAGTCTGTGTGAATGTCTCCCAGAGAAAATGGACCAATATTACATTTGCTCTTAGAATAAAAATATCTTAAGGTTGCTTCAGAGGGCATAAGGCCCAGGGCTATATTGGAGTATATGTGAGGCATTATTCTTATACATGGGTTAACTATAATAGTACAGAAGATGGGAAAGTAAAGAAAATAAAACACCCATCCAGTTATCTTGGAAATGTAAAAGTTTTTTTTAAAAATCTCAATATTACAACAATGTCAAGCCATGAACTAATTTGTAATGGACAGTTGGCAAAATGGCAGCCATGGTGCAAAGAAAAGAACCATGATCTGTAAAGAATAATTTGTAAGAATGAGATTCTGGAGAGAAGATCATTGAAATGTTTCACATATGATATATGCCTAAAGTTCTTTGCTAATAAGACAAATATTAGGGGTAGGTTCGGGAATCCATTCCACTGTCATATTTCCAAAACCCTCAGAATCTGCTCTTTCTTTCAACTAATCAATATTCTAAAATTAATGCTGATGGCTCTACAAGGTTCACATGTGTTGTTTATTCTTGCATGAAGTAAAAGAAAGCCAGCCATTGAGCAAACTGAATATTTCCAAACAGAGTAAATGACACTAACTATGAGATTTGTGCATCTGTCTTCTGGTCTCTGTTCAAAACAGGTAAAATAAAGAAATTATCCAACTACATTATTCTGCTGTTGTTCAGATGTATTCAAATAACATTTATCATGGTGTGTTCTAAGGGATGTTTGTAGCTTGTACTATAACAAATTAATAATTAAATGCATAGTCAAATGTTTAATATGCAAGTAGAAACAATGAAGCTTAGAGATATTAGTGATAATGTTGTCCAAGTAGATATAAATGAACAAAACACCTCACTTTTCAAATAATCCATTCATTGCTATATCTTCCAACATATCATCTGGTTGAATGTCAAGTCGAAATCATGGCAATAAATAAAATGCAATAAGGCAATAAGTAAAGGATTATCAGCAGGAATTTATTAAAACTTTTAATAACTCCATTTACAAAAACTTAGAAAAATGAAAATTATACAAGATTAGAACCCTATGTCAGAGCCAGACTCAGTGGCACATGCCTGTAATCCCAGCAACTTGGAAGGCTGAGGCAGGAGGATTGCAAGTTCAAAGCCAGCCTCAGCAATTTAGCAAGGCCCTTCCAAGTTAGCAAGATCCAGGCTCAAAATAAAATATAAAAGGTCTAGGGATGTGTCTCAGTGGTAAAGCCTCCTGGGTTAAATTCACAGTACCTTAAAAAAACCAAACAAACAAACAAAAAAAAAAAACAACTTACACCAAGATCAGAAAACTATGGCTCACAGACCAAAACCAGTCACTAATTTGGTTAAGCCCACAAGCTAAGAATGCTTTACCAATTTTTTAATACCTGGAGGGTAAAAGGTCAAGAATAATATTTCTTTCAATATGAAATTCAAAATTCAGTCTCCATGAATAAAATTTTAGTGGAATGCTGACATGTTCATTTGCTCACATATTAGCTGTGGTTGCTTTTATAATGAAGTGCAGAGTTGACCTTGTGAGAAAAACACCATGTGTGGTTCTGAAAGCCTAAAATATTTATCTTCTGAGCCTCTACCTAAAAGGGTTTGCCTGCTCCTGAGCTAACATTTCAACATTTAAAATCCTGAACAAGACTTGTTCCACTGAGCTCAGGGATCTACAAGTTTCTTCCCTTACAGTAGACTACTGCTTTGCTGAACATTGCTGGAATTGCTTTTGGAGAACCGAGTTCAATGATGAGACAAGTAGGCTGAATGTGCTACCTGGAGGCTCTGGGCCTACTGTTTGACTCTTAAGGGAGCCTAGGCTCAAAACACGCATACTCTGATGTAAAAACATCTGTGTTCTAATAACATCTTGCCCAGAAATACTGTATGTTTCTTAGATAAGACACTTAAACATCAGTTTTAGAGACAAGTAAGAAAAGCCTAATGAACAAATCATTCCGAAGAATCAAATTATCATAGCATCTTCCTGTTGAACAATGGGCTACCAAAATTAATGCATCTAATTGAACTAACGTTCTTTCAAATGATGTCAAATCTATTATCTAAGAATAATATATTGTCTTTGGACAACAGGACACTAAAGCACTTGAGAGAAATGCCAAATCACATGGACTAAAGAAATCTGAAGCAATAAACATCATCACTGTAATGGGGATGCAGATTCTCATGTATACATAGAAAGCAACAACACTTAAATATGAAAACTGTGCCACTCATGCTGAGAATTCAGTTCATTAAAGCCTGCAATATGTCATATCTTAATACTCCACAGAAATACAATGATTGACCATAAAAATAATAAACCACAATAACCAGCTGAATTGAATTCCCTACAAATATTGGACAAATGAACTAAGAGA